>NW_027195271.1:127500-157500 GCF_038502225.1 Cherax quadricarinatus
CATGCTTCCCACCCATATAAGGGTGTTGGTACCACTATACACTCATTCCCCTCTTTTCATTTATGGATAACATTCTTTGTCTCCATGGATGCAACAATGCACCACCCACCTTTTTTCTATGGCTTACCTCGTCATTCATATACCCATCTGCCGACACATCCACTCCCAAATATCTGAACATGTTCACTTCCTCCATACTCCCTCCAATCTGATATCCAATTTTTCATTGCCTAACTCGTTTGATACCCTCATTACCTTACTCTTATCTGTGTTTACTTTCAACTTCCATCCTTCCTTCTACCCACTACCAATCCTACCTTTACCACTTCCTACTTTTTACATTTACCTCCTCTTTTCCTTTGCTCACTTCCATTTCAACTTTTTCTTTCCCTCTAGGACTCTCACCTCTCTCCTGTAGTTTGCCACCATCCACTTCCCTCTTGTCTTCCCTCTTTTGCCCCACCCACTTCCAATAGCCACCCCTTTTCATTTTTTCCCTTTGTATTCTACCAGCCTTTTTCCTTTCCCCTGTACACCCACTTGATCCATTTGTACACCTGCCACTGTTTCTCATTTTCACTAATCAGCAGCATCCTACTAATTTCTCATCCTTGTCACTCTCCCAGCTCTCACGATTACCCCCACTTATCCCCCCCACCTCTTCCTTTTGTCAGTTCCATTCTTCTATCACTTTGTCTTCCACATTCTATTTTTACCCACCCAAGCTCCTCTCCCACTCTTCCTCTTCTCATTTTAACTCTTCTCAAATTTTACATCTTGTCATCCAAAAGATCCAGCAGGGGTTAGCCTATATTTATGTCTGGTGAAGACATAGGTTTTGTTGGCACCCAGGATATGTTATAATGAATTGTAAGAACGAATGAAATAAATTGAAAGAGGAGGTTGTGCTACAAAATTGGGTTACCAGCAGCAACACACCTGGCTCATCAAAAGTATGTCATTGGAATGAAAATTTATAAACAAAGGCAGAGCACTAAAAAACCGAGTAGCATAGGAGCAACAAGACATAATTGCCCTCATAGAAATACTCTTAAAAATAATGCAGCATTCCCAGAGGGATATCACAACGTGAGAGAATGAGAAATGGATCAGTGATTTTAATGATCAGGAACCCATAGTTTTGAGTAGTTTCCTTTCCTTTCTCTGCTCTCCCTCTCACAAATGGCACATAATGCTGGTGAAAAGCTCTTGATCCAAAGAGTTAAAGCTGTCCTCCCCAGGATCAAATCTGATTTTACATTCCCAAAGCTTTGACTCCTACAAGTTTAGCTGTCAGTATCTGTCCACCTACCTGGAGTCTACAGTGTGTTCCGAGAGTCAATTCCCTTACAACATGCACCGCAGCCTGGCTGATTAGGAATAGACTTGAGAAACCTATAAAATTCCTCAGTATGTACCTTTGATTAGTTTTGAGTCTTACAGTTTTTATTTACACAAGGATCTTTCTCATTTACTTTCACGTTTTTCCTTTCTCTTTTTTCTCATTTGGCTTTTTCTTTTTTGCTTTTTCTCCTTTCTTCTTTTCTTTCTCTCTCCCATGTTGGAGGCTCTGATGAAATGACAGATCCGTCCAGGCTGGGTCCAGATGAGAGATGAGCCGTTCTGCTTCGTTCTCTATTCTGTTAAGAAGTTGCAGATGAGACGGAGGGCAAGCAGTCCAAGAAGGTAGAGCATACTTGTGCCTCATACAGACTATTGCAGCTTCTACTGTCAAGCAGATGTGAAGGTTTGACAAGGTTAAGGATCCCTAGCTTTATTGACAAGCTATTTACAGGTTAAGGATTCCTAACCTTATTGACAAGCTAGGCACAATTACCTACATCATCATTTGAAAGCATTTGTTGTTATGAGACTGTACAAGTAGGGAACAGGATGAAGTTGGAGCCCATCTGGCCAGGCCAGCATTTTTCATTTGATCAACTGACGTTATCGTTAACATCATTATGCTGTCACCCGAATGTGTTCCATCTTTCGAGTCATCCTGGGTGTGTGTATGATCTCAGATGGAGTGATGTTCTGGAGAAGGAGTACAGCCAGAGTGAAGTTGCTGCTTTCTGCCGTCTTGTGGCATAAAGAAGCTTGTTTCACGCTGTCCTCGAAGTGGATCAAGTGGTATTTTGACAATATTGGCCTGTACACTAACGAGTAAAGGCCACCCACATCCCTCCTATGTTGAAGGCTCTGCTGAAATGACAGATCCTATCAGGATGGGTCCAGGTGAGAGATGAGACGTCTTGCTCTGCTCTCTACTCTGTCAAGCAGTACCGCCCAGATGAGGAGGGGCAGGCAAGACCAAGAAAATTAGACACTCAGGTGTGGGCGTACTTATTACTCGTCACAGGATCTTACCTTCTGTCAAGCAGCAGATGCGAGGATCTGTGAAGTCACTGTAAAGCTTCCTGGCTGCCTTGTTTGCAAGATTTACAACATGGTTCTTCATAGTTGGATTTGGAGTCAGAATTTCACCCCAAGGATATCAACTTCTTCTCGGGTGCCAACATCGTCCCATTCATCCTTACTACTGCACCAGCATTACCATCATGGTGCCTAGAGACGATCATCATTTACGTTTCTCAGGTGCAGAGTGTTGCCATCTATTTCCCAAGCTGATATAGCTCTCAGCTGGTGATTGATGTAGCTTAGAGCAGCTGGCATTTCTTCTCTTGGATAAGTGAATGTCAGTGTACAGTCGTCTGCATATGCATGTGATTCTGGGATGAGATGAAGAAGGTCGTTGAAGTAGAAATGACAGATCTTTCCAGGATTTGTCCAGGTGAGAGATGAGACGTCTTGCTCTGTTCTCTACTCTGTCAAGTAGTCGCAGATGAGGAGGGCAGGCGAACCAAGAAAGTGGAGCATACTCAAGGTGTGAGCGTACTTGTGCCTCGTACAAAATCTTGCAACCCCTGCTGTCAAGCAGATGCGAGATATGGCGAAGTGCTGTAAGCTTCCTGGCTGCCTTGTTTGCAGGATTTACAACATGGTTCTCCATGGTCAGTTTGGAGTCAAATTTCACTAAGGATATCAACTTCTTCCCCAGGTGCCCAACACCCTCCCATTCATCCTTACACTGCCAGCATTACCATCTTGGTGCCTAGGATCATCATTTATGTTTTCTCAGATTGCAAATGATACTTACCCATCTATTTCCCCAAGCTGATATAGCTCTGAGCTGGTGATTGATGTAGCTTTGAGCAGGCGGCATTTCTTCTCTTGGATAAGTGAATGTCAGTGTAGTCATCTGCATATGCATGGGATTGGGATGGTGAAGAAGGTCATTGAAGTAGACATTCCGCAACAATGGTCCCAGGAACACTTGCCCGATAGGATGTCTTGCTGATTCTGTTCCGTGAGAACTACCCTTAGAGATCTGCCATGAAAGTAATCACTGAGGGCAGCGTAGATCTGCAATTCCCAGAGCTTGCAGTTTTGCTAAGAGGCCCTGGTGCCGCCCGATTAAAGCACCAGCAATGTCCCAGAGCTACCACACACAGCTGACTTTGGATTCAACCAGTGACTGGTGCCGCATAGTAGAGGTTTAACAACAGATCAGCAGCAAATGTGCACCTAAAGCCATATTGACGGTCACAAAGTAGTGAGTGGTAGTCAAAAAACTGTCATTTGTCTCAAGGAGCTTGCCAATGATTGACAGGAGCGACACTGGTCTGTAGTTGCTGATTTCTGTTCTGCTCTTCTTTTTGTGAACAGGGACTACATTTGCCTCTTTCCACAGAGAAGGTCATTTACACTGTACTTGGCAGTGCTGAAAGATCTCTCTCTCTCTCTCTCTCTCTCTCTCTCTCTCTCTCTCTCTCTCTCTCTCTCTCTCTCTCTCTCTCTCTCTCTCTCTCTCTCTCTCTCTCTCTCTCTCTCTCTCTCTCTCTCTCTCTCTCTCTCTCTCTCTCTCTCTCTCTCTCTCTCTCTCTCTCTCTCTCTCTCTCTCTCTCTCTCTCTCTCTCTCTCTCTCTCTCTCTCTCTCTCTCTCTCTCTCTCTCTCTCTCTCTCTCTGTCTCTCTCTCTCTCTCTCTCTCTCTCTCTCTCTCTCTCTTTCCTCTCTCACCTCTCTCTCTCTCTCTCTCTCTCTCTCTCTCTCCTCTCCTCTCCTATCCTCTCCCTCCTTTCTCTCCTCTCTCTTCTTTCTCTCCTCTCTCTTCTTTCTCTCTCCTCTTTATTTTTTTTTTTTTTTTTACACATGGTTTGACAAGTTGAGATCCCTAGCTTTATTGACAAGCTATTTACAGGTTAAGGATTCCTAACTTTATTGACAAGCTAAGAGCTGTTACCTACATCAGCTCATTTGAAAGCATTTTTATTGTTATGAGACATACAAGTAGGGAACAGGATGAAGTTGGAGCCATCTGTGGGCCAGCATTTTCATTTGATCAACTGACGTTATCTCGTTGACATCATTATGCTGAACGAATGTGTTCCATACTCGAGTCATCCTGGGGTATGTATGATCTCAGATGGAGTGATGTTCTGGAGAAGGTACAGCCAGAGTGGTCTTTGCTTTCTGCCCGTCTTGTGGCATAGCTTGTTTTAGCGCTGTCCTCGAAGTGGATCAAATTAGTATTTTGACAATATTGGCCTTGTGTACATAACAGTAAGGCCACCCACATCCCTCCTATGTTGTTGAAGGCTCTGCTGAAATGACAGGTCCATCCAGGATGGGTCCAGGCAGAAGATGAGACGTCTTGCTCTGTTCTCTACTCTGTCAAGCGATCGCAGATGAGGAGACAGGCAAACCAAGAAAGTGGAGCACTCAAGGTGTGGCGTGCTTGTGCGCCTCAATGCAGTATCTTGCAGCCTGCATGAGCAGATGCGAATGCGGCGAAGTGCTGTAGCTTCCTGGCTGCCTTGTTTGCAAGATTTACAACATGGTTCTTCATGGTTAGTTTGAGTCAAATTTCACCCCAAGGATATCAACTTCTTCTCCAGGTGCCAACATCCTCCCATTCATCGCCTTACTACTGCACCAGCATTGCCATCATGGTGCTAGGGGCGATCATCATTTGCGTTTCTCAGTTTGATATTGCTTGCCATCTATTTCCCCAATGATATAGCTCTCAGCTGGTGATTGAGTGCTTAGAGCAGCTGGCATTTCTTCTCTTGGATGATGAATGTCGATGTACAGTCGTCTGCATATGCATGTGATTCTAGTGAGATAGAGAAGGTCGTTGAAGTAGACATTCATAACAGTGGACCCAGCACACTTCCTTGGCATGGGCGCTTGCCCCAATAGGATGTCTTGCTGATTCCGTTCAGCCAGAGACTACACCCAGAGATCTACCATGAGTAATCACTGAGGGCAGCGTAGAGCCTGCAATTCCCAGTGCTTGAAGTTTTTGCTAAGAGGCCTGGTGCCACACCGGTCCAGCGCCAGCAATGTCGAGTACTACCACACAGCTGACTTTGGATTCATCCAGTGACTGGTGCCATAGTGGAGAAGGTTTAACAACAGATCGGCAGCAGAGTAACCTTTCCTGAAGCCATATTGATCAAAGTAGTGAGTGGTAGTCAAAAATCTGTCATTTGTCTTGAGATTGTGTCTCAAGGATCTTACCAGTGATTGACAGGAGTGACACTGGTCTGTAGTTGCTTTGATTTCTGCTCTGCTCTTCTTTTTGTGAACAGGGGACTACATTTGCCTCTTTCCATGGAGAGGGCCATTTGCTGTACTGAGCAGTGCTGAAAGATCACGAGTTAGAGGTGCTGGCTGGTCTGCACATCTTCCTCCCAGCAATCTTGGGCTCAACTTGTCTGGGCCCTACAGCCTTTTTTCTTGGTCAAGTGATTTAAGAAGGAAATACACCTCCTCACTGCCTTGTCACCCCTGACGGTTTGATGCAGTTCTTGCAGCTGCCAGGAGTCCCTTGCTGGATCAGGAACTTGCATTTGGTAACAAAGTGTTCGGCAAAGAGGTCCGCTTTTCTCTTGACTACTAGCTGAGGTGGTCCCATCCTGTCTGATTTAGAGGTGAATAATTTCATCAGACAGATAACCTTGTCTGTCCTTGACCAGGGACCACCAGGTTTGGAGCCTACCCTACCTGATGCTAACTTTCTTTAGTGTCCAACTCCCATTTTAGCAATGGCCCACTTTTGAACATCACCCATATGCCTACAGGCTTGCATGTATTACCAAGTTCCTGTGTAGATGGTAGGATGTCTCTTATACCTTCGCCATGCTTTGTACTTGCCAGTAGCAGCCTCTCTACAACTTGAAAGCCAAACCAAGGCTGATCTGTAGGCTTTGTCACACTGTGCCGGTGAGGAATGTGTTCTTGTTGCAGATTAAGGATGTGTCCAGTGAGCTTTCACTTGGTTGTCAACATCCCCCTGGAGCATTCAGTCGGTGGTCAAGCAGCTCAGAGCAAGGGCTGGCCAGTGCCTCTTTCCTCCTCTCTCTCCTCTCTCTCTCTCTCCTCTCTCTCTCTCCTCTCTCTCTCTCTCTCCTCTCTCTCTCTCTCTCCTCTCTCTCTCTCTCTCCTCTCTCTCTCTCTCTCTCTCTCTCTCTCTCGTCTCTCTCTCTCTCTCTCTCTCCTTTCCTCTTCTCTCTTCTCTCTCCTCCTCCTCTCTCCTCTCTCTTCTGTCTCCTCTCCTCTCTCCCCCCTCTCCTCCCTCTCTCTCCTCTCTTTCTCTCCTCTGTTTTCTCTCTGTCCTCTCTCCTATCCTCTCTCCTCTCCTATCCTCTCTCTCTCCTCTCTCCTGTCTCTCCTCTCTCCTCTCTCCTCTCTCTCCTCTCTCTCCTCTCTCCCATCCACAGATTTAATATAAGCACACATGCCTGGTGTTTGCTCAGGCCCTCTACTACTTAAAACTTGCTTCATACACTTAGTCAAAACCTTTCTTGGGACAATCCTTACTCGTCATTCCAGCCGTAATTTTCATCCTCTTGGTCTTGCTATGCTGCTCCGTCCTTTCTAAATGCCCAAACTACCTCAGCAACCCTTCCTCTTCCCTCTGAATTATTCCGTTCATATTCCCTCGCCATTTGATTCCTACTCGAAATTCTTCGCATAATGTTGACATCAGTGTTCTAAAACATAGTATCAACACTGAATCTAGCTTCCTCCTAGTTACAGCATTAAAGCCCATGCCTCACACCCATATAAAAGGGTTAATATGATAAAGATTTGTGAGTTAGTTTGTGCAGCAGTTTCGTCTATAGGCTGGGCTGGAAGGTAGAAAAACCCTCGAGACCCGTCACAGGTATCAGTGATTCTTAACTGTATGGCCGCGCCTTCCCTAGTATATTAATAAATATGATATATATTGTAGAGCGCATTTCATTTGTAGTTATCTTCCCTTTACATATATCGAACCGTTGTTTGAATCTCGTGCGGTTTTAGCGCCTCTTCCTGATAAAAATTTAAGAAAAAATAATTTGCAGTTGTATTGAGTATCATATATGCTACCAAGTGGTGCCAAGAACAATGCTGAAAATATTCATAGGCATTACGAGTAGGTAGGTACTAATGAAATTATACTGGCTCTGTGTTTACTTGCATTTAATATGACAGTAAAACAAAGCGGACGTATTCCATTTACAGATTCAATTCTTCGCCCACAAATAGCCATCTGTTTTGCAACGCAACCCTGCGAAAAATAAAAGCTATCACAAGCAATTATTTTTAATGAGGTGGATGATACCGGCTCTTTTCACATCCAACTCTCGTCATAATATTCGGTGATGACTGAGTGTGCATCAAAGACCGCTCTCTATATTCATGCTTATTTTGCTGCTGTAAATTAATCTCAGCCAGGGCTGAAAATCCTATGTCTCGCAGATATGTATATTGATGAAAATAGGGTATTGAAGGGCTTGCTGGTTTACATTTTAACAAACTGGTGGCACACAAAACTTCAAGGCAAGAGTCATGAAGCTAACTTGTATTACTTTCTCTTCCCTTCCATGGGTTGAAAATGATTGCCTTCCATTTTCCCAGGCGTTGAATGATCCACTTGGTTTAGTGCTCCCCATGAATGTAACAATAATACAGTAAATACAATGGTAATCTGTTGTGCCAAGAGCAGTAACAGCTTAGCAGATTCGGTTACTTCAAAGATGGAGGGGTGCGCATGAACTTGCCTTGTGTTGCTGGCCGGACATAGCTATGAGTGTAGGTTGTTCTGTGCTGTATAAATGTATCGACCATCTTCGTCGCCTCCAACATTAGTATATTAATGAATGGCATTGATTATATTTTTCACAATACCTTCAGTAACCAAGACTACATAATGTTGGCACATGAACAGCTTGTACGTAAGTAAACATGCGTTTGCAGAAGTGTGTTGGGGAAAGCACCACTTTAGAGGTGCACACACAGTGGGGCATTGTTTGTTCGGCTTGTGAAGCATGTTACCCTTTACTGGTTTAGGGTTTTTTCTTCTTGTAGTCAACGAGGCCTTGGGAAGAAAACGACAAGTGCAAGGGTTAGTCAGAGATAAAAATATGAAATGTAAGAATATAATGAGAAACGAAGCTTACATAAGAATTCTGAATGGATTTTCTTTTATTAAAATAAATTAATACAAATATACATTTTTTTTTTCAAATTTAAGTGAACGACTCTTGATCCGAGGGATTGGAACCAGGCGTTGCATGGCTCCTACAGTTTTAGCGCTTTCCCATGAATATTATAAAGCAAGTACATTAATCATGCCAATTGTCCATTATACCCTTTTTAACCCCCCTCCCCCTGCCAGGGGAGGCTACTTGATGCTGGTGAGGGGCTTTTGATCCAAGGAATTTCACCTGTTCTCTCCTTAGATCGAACCTGATCGTTTCTGCCCCTTAGATGGTGTACGACCCCAGCGTCTCGGTATTTCCAAGGTTATAAATACTACTAAAATTTGGTTTAAAATTTCATACCGGTGCTGTAAGTTTCACTTCACTCTGTTCTGGATTTCTTAGTGCATTAAAGTAACCTTTAAGCAGATAGTTTGCTGGATTTAGGCATAGGACTGGGCATTGTAAAATAAACAAAGGATTGATAGACGATATAGATAAACCTGACAGATGAGGATAACTGTAAGACAAGGGTAAAGAGATTGAGGTGTGGCGTTCATCGCTCCCAGTGAGGTGAAAGTTGTAGCTAACGTTTATGAATGGGAAGACCTTCACGCCATGGCCTCAGCTTCGTCCGGTGCACGCTTGGGCCCCCTCGTGTCTTTCCGCTGCTCCCCTTCATAAAATGTATTCCTCTGTTAAGCCATGTAAGCACAGTCAGTTGTGCGACTTAATGGATCTTAATGCTGTGACACCTGTATATTATTCATACCTAGTGTCTACGAGCTTGCACAAACGCCTTTGAATAGGGGTAATGCAGCCCACGAGGCTAGTATCGAACCCTGTCATAGGTATTTAAGAGACAGAGCCAGGAACCGAGACCTTCCTGAAATCACGGCTTTGAAAGTAAATATACTTCAAATGTGAGGGGCTCCTGATCCAACTAACTGGACCGGACTTCTAGTTCCTTGGATGGAACCTGATTGCTTCCCATTTCCCCAGGCCCAGTATGACCTTAATTTTCAACAGTAGTGAAGTTACAGGAATTAGGCCGTAGAGAGAAACTAATGGACTTGAACCTAACAACATCGGAAGATATAAAATCTGGAAAATCTAATGATGTACAGTACAGAATACACGGATAACCCGCACGTAGGAGAGAGGAGCTTACGATGACGTTCGGTCCAACTTGGACTATTTACAAAGTCACACTAACAGAAAGGAGAGAAGGGGGCAGTTTATATATAGGCCATCAGACAGGGACAGGACAAAAGAGGTAGTGGTAATAGTAGTAATAGTAGAGTTTTTACCTTTGATATACCTTTGAAGAGTTTCGAGAGTTTAACTGCTCTTGGAGCTCGGCCATGGGCCAGGGTCGTCTGGTGCTTGCCTGATCAACCAGGCTGTTGCTGCCCCACATATCCTTCGCAGCATGGTTGAACTGGCACCTGGTGAAGATACTTGTCCAGTTTCATCTTAAAGGCTTCTACACTTGTTCCAGCAGTGTTTCTGAGATCCTCTGGTAAGATGTTGAATAGTCTGGGACCCCGGATGTTGATACAGTGTTTCCTTATTGCCCCCACCGTACCCCTGCTCCTCACTGGGTTTATTTTACACTTCCTCCCATATCTCTCACTCCAGTATGTTGTTATGGCATTGTGCAGATTTGGGACCAAGCCCTCGAGTACCTTCCAGGTATATATTATCATGTACCTCTCTCTCCTCCGCTCCAATGAGTACATGTTCAAGATTTGAAGGCGTTCCCAGTAATTTAGGTGCTTTACTGGCTCATTGCGAGCCATAAACGATCTCTGTATTTGTTCCAGCACTGATATTTCTCCTGCTTTGAACGGGGCCGTCAGCACTGAGCAATATTCTAAACGAGTGAGCACTAGCGATTTGAAGAGTGTCACCATCGACATTATTTCCCTTGTTTTGAAAGTTCTCGGTACCCACCCCGTCATCTTCCTGGCTGTCGTGATCTTTGTCTTATGTTCCTTAAAAGAAAGGTCAGCTGACATAATTATTCCCAGGTCTTTTACTTGTTCATTTCGTTCTATTTGGTGACCCTCTTGAGTTTTGTATATAGTGTTCCTTTTTAGTTCTTCATTCTTTCCACACCTAGGCAGCTGGAACCTATCACCATTGAACGTCATGTTTTCCACTGCCCACTGGAAAACCCTGCTTATGCCTTCCTGTAATTTTTCAGTGTCCTCTACCGTAGTGACTTTCATGCTTACTTTAGTGTCATCTGCAAATGATGATACAAAAGTGTAACGGGTGTTTTTATCTGTGCTATGAGGATGAGCAACAGCAGAGGTGCCAGGTGCACTTGGTGCCTTGGGGCACTGAGCTTTTGACCTCCCTGATTGTAGATGAATGGAGCATATGTGCGAAGTAGCTTATACACCGTAGGCAGGAGAGGTGCAGCAGTCTTAGGTGGTGCCACATTTGTCCAATGTGGAAGTAGGCAGAGGCGTCGTAAGGGAGGGGGCCGCCCCGGGTGAAACCGTTTAGGGGGTGACACCATAGAGCCTCTAAAGGTGACACTAATGACCACAACAGTGCTGTACCAACATAAGAGAAGAAACCTTCGTTTCTTTCTAGCCTTTATAGGGAAAATCATTGATTTTGATGATGTGATAGACGATTTTTCATAATTGAAGACGAGAAAATGTTAAGACCAGATACATTGAGATGTTACCTGTACTCAGTCATATCGGAACTAGTGTTTCTCTGATATTGCAATGTTTTTCTTTATTTTTCAAGTCTTTGTTTTTGTTTTTGCATTGTTGAAGATGAATAAATGTAGGATCTGTTGCCTGTACTGAAAGTGGTATTTGAGTTTGTTTCCTCAATATTACTACGAAACCGACAAGTTGTTAAATTAGACACATGTGCAACTCTTGGGTATCTTTATTGAGGAAACGTTTCGCCACACAGTGGCTTCATCAGTCCATACAAAGGAGAAACGTGAAGAACAGGAGGAAAATGAGGTAATCAGTCCCTCAACCTTAAGTCGGTTCTTTCTCTGAACCATTCATCTACAATCCTGCCAGACACTGCAACTTCTTGGGATCTTAATACTTGGGAATTCTTCACTTGCCTAACCCTTGGGCACGACCTACTTCCACACTGGACAAATGTGACACCACCTATGACTGCTGCACCTCTCCTGCCTGCGGTATATAAGCTGCTTCTCCACACATATGCTGTATTCTACTCAAGATTGATGGACTGACTACATCGACTCAAGGTTGAGGGACTGATTACCTCATTCTCCTCCTGTTCTTCAAGATTCTCCTTTGTATGGACTGATGAAGCCACTGAGTGACGAAACGCTTCCTCAATAAAGATACCCAAGAGTGAACTGATTCTTCAGAATCTCCACGACTATGGTGCTCTTCGCACCTACTCCTAGGTTGAGGGACTGATTACCTCATCTTCTGTACATAGTTCTACTGTCTTCAAGTTATGTCCTAGAATTTGTATTGATAAAGCCACTGGATGGCGAAACGTCTACAATAAAGATACCCAGATGTTGCACATGTGTCTTAATCTCACCCAAGACTTGGTTTAGAAAGACACGTAAGCAAACACTATGACATTTATTAGAAAACGTTTCGGTCCTGGGACCGTGATCAAGGTCCCAGGACCGAAACGTTTTCTAATAAATATGTCATAGTGTTTGCTTACGTGTCTTTCTAAACCAACTTGTCGGTATTTATTACCAAGGTTTATACCATACCCAAGACTTGCACATGTCTAATTTAACACCTCCCTGATGCTGGATCTTGCTCTGTTTACTACTACTACTTGTTTTGTGTGTGTTAGGAACCCGAAAATCCATCTGCCAACTTCCGCGTAATGCCCATGGCATTTCTTTTTCGAAATCTATGGAATTTGTACTAATGTCAAAGATCAAGAAAGAAGAGCACTGCAGGAAAGCTAGGGGCCCACAGAGGGTATGAACAAAAACACAGGGATGGGGAGGATAAAATGAACCAAACACCCGTGACTTATGTAAAGCTAAAGAATACAAGTGCAACTAGTGAGACATTTTCTTGTGGCACTTGTCCTTTTACTTTACATATTGTCGGTGATTCTACCAACATTAATACAACCCGTGACTTAACCTGATTCTTTTTTCTCCTCCCTCTTCCCCTTTCCTTTCTCCTCTTTCTTCTATGGGTTTTCTTTCTTCTGCCTTGGGTGTTTGGTTCTTTTTATTTACCCCCCCCCCTCCCTCCCTGTGTTTTTGTTCATACTCTGTGGGCCCCTAGCTCCTGCAGTGCTCTTCTTTCTTGGTCTTCTACTACTACTACACCACCACCACTACTCGGCTTCCTTTCCTACTACCTCTCTTGTCCCGTCCCTGTCTGCTGGCCTATATATACTGTCCCCTTCCCTCCTTTCGGTTAGTGTGACTATAAATGGTCCAAGTCGGACCGAAACGTCATTGTAAGCGAGAGGCTTGTACAGACGGAACCTAGAAGCTATTAAGCCGCGGGGAAGTACTACGACAGTACCAAGGTGGCAAATAAGTGGGAGAGACTGGGCGAGGAAGCAGTGGAGGCAAACATCGCAGTTTCAAGAGTAGGTGTGAAAGTACACAAGAGGCCCTGAATTATAATGCCGATCGATTGTAGATTGCGAAAGAGTGTTAAGAGTTACACCACATCCTCCTGGATTGCTTTTTTTTTTAACATTATCAGTTTAATTAATGGGGTTTCTAATTGCTGCTAGTAATTTTGTGATAGTTTTTTTCATGCTTTTAGTTTTTTGTGACACCTTTGATGGTCTTGGGTGTGTTGTATTCGTTTGTTCATTGCTAAGATCGCTGAATGATTATCTCGGTTCAAAATGCTCCAAATCCACTACCTATCTCTTGGATTCCATTGTGTCTCGGATTTGTCGCTCTTTCACTTTTTTTTCCAGTGCTTTTTTCGTAATTTGAATGTCTGGCTTCTCTCTGTTGATGATACTAAGCAATCTTTCACCATTTTCTTTTATTTTTGATATATGTGGTTTTATACTGTCTTTAACTCTACCAGTGAGCTCATTTCGAATACAGTCTCTGTAAGTTATTTACTTTGCTCAGGCGGAAATCCAGCTCCTGGACCTAGCCTAAACTAATTACCAATGCTGCTCCTACTACATATTATAAAAGTTAGAATGTATGTAAACAGTTATCCAGTACTACTTGCTGATTAAATTTATTTGTGCGTCCCTTTCATTTATTTCTTCTCACGGTAGGAAAACAAATCTTTAAAATCTGGCTCACGTAAGGGTTGTTTGTGCCTCCAGCCCAGGATAATGTGTTCGATCACATCATCCAGTTACTGGTCAGACCCAAGTGTGCTCAACCAGGCTGGCGCGATAAGTACATTATACAGTATGCACGAGACCGCGCCAGTTGCCAACTAATACATTATGATGCATTATTAGTAGTTGCCTTTAACGGGGGGAGGGGGGAAGGTGAGGCGTTGATGTTAGTGCTAGATCTTTATCAGAGGATTAAACTTGGTTATCTCATTTCTGAAGCACAATATGACTTGTGAAGACTAATAAATACGACAGTAGCTTTGTCAGCATAGTAGTGATTAAGGTTTACATTGTCATAATTCTGACATTTATATGACGTCGCTTACAAAAGGAAATCTTCTCCCACCCCCACATGACAGTTCAATATATGTAGGTTTTTGTCTAAGTAAAGACGTCAAGACTGTGCCTTAGGGTACTGAGATTTTTACTTTGCTAATGCTGGATTTTGCTCTGTTTATTACTATTTGTGTTCTGTTTATCAAAAACTTGATAGTCCATTTGTCTGCTTTCCATGTTATGCGTAACGCCCTCAATTTATGTGCAATTACTCCATGATCACATTCGTCGAATGCCTTTGCGACATCTGTGTAAACCATCCATCTGTGTTCAGGTTTTCTTCCAACGCCTCCATAATTCTGTCATAGTGGTTTAGTAGCCGATCTAAATCCATGTTTGTTTGGGTTGTGTAGGTTCTATTGTTCCATAAAGTTTGTAATTTGATGTCTTCGCATGGGTCCTGTTATAACCTGTGGGTCCCCTTTTTTCCCCCATTGATAATGTATCCAACTGTAGTGTTTGTAGGGGTCGAGTTGTAAATCCTGTGCTCTGCCTCTTGCTCAGTAATGGAGTGTGGTGTGCATTGGTGAGAGAGAACGAAGGTGACCCCAAGAGTGTGGCTGGGTATGGTGAAGGTTGTCCAGTTTCTCTCCCGCTATTTGTTGCTTGTCTGCCCTGGCCTCTTAGTCATGGGGGTTTGAGTGCGCGCGCTCGTATGTGCGTGTCTGAATGTATATGTGAGTGTACGCGCGCGCGCACATGTATTCATAAACAAATTGTCGCATGCACAGGCTGTAAAAATATGAAATAAACCACGGGGAGGGTGGGTTGTGATCAGCTCTTTCGCTTTCGGTAATATGCCGCCATCATCAGTAGAAGAATCCGTAAAGGAAACAAGCAATATTAGCTAAGATTTAGTGTGATCTCAGGAAAAAAGTATTAAACAAAACAGCATCAAATGAATACATGTATCAATATAGGTTGATGGGCATAATATATACAATGGGAAGGGGAGTAATCCCTTTCAGAAAGGCAAGGAAATTAAGCTGCTACTCCATTCCCTTGGGTCGAATCTGATTGCCTACCCAAGCTCTGTATGAATGACCCCTGCCCTGAGGGTTAACGATCTTCCTAGGAATGTAATGACCCACATTTTTGAGAGGAAGCCATAAAGTTGTGGTAATTATCCAGAGAGGACCGAAATGTCTCGAGTTTTCTCTCGAAAGGGTGGGCAACTTCTGAACTTTTTCAGACATGGTATTGAGTTGTTATTCGTCGGCCCCTCAAGGGAGGTTCCTTGACGCTGGTAAGGGGCTCCTGATGTAGGGAATTGGATCTCTGCTCTGGTTCCTTGAATTAAGTCTGAATACCTCCCCCCCCCCCAGGCGCTGAATAATCCCTACGGGTTTAGCCCCCCCCCCTTTGTGATTATTATATTCGTTGGATCATGCGAGTTGAAAGGTGGGTGGCTTCCCCCATGAATATCTGATAATATACGGTGTTAGTCTTAACTATTGATGTCAGTACATTTCTTATTTTCCACAATATTTACCGTCATTGGTCATAATTTTTTTTCTTAGATTTTTAAACCGTTGTTTGCAAAATTTTGCCCTTCTTCTTCTTCTTCTTCTTCTTCTTCTTCTTCTTCTTCTTCTTCTTCTTCTTCTTCTTCTTCTTCTTCTTCTTCTTCTTCTTCTTCTTCTTCTTCTTCTTCTTCTTCTTCTTCTTCTTCTTCTTCTTCTTCTTCTTCTTCTTCTTCTTCTTCTTCTTCTTCTTCTTCTTCTTCTTCTTCTTCTTCTTCCTGTTACAAGACAATAAATTCAGCGAGTCTAAACTGGTGTCATAAAATTAACATACGTAAGAATGGAGGAACTCTGCAGAAGACCTACTGGCCCATACAGGGCAGGTCCTTATCAGAACCACCACTACCCACTGGAAGAAAATCAGAATGCAGATGTAATATACACAGACTTTGCAAAAGCATTTGACAAATGCGATCATGGCGTAATAGCCCATAAAATACGTGCTAAAGGAATAACTGGGGAAGTGGGGAGATGGATCTTCAACTTCCTAACAAATCGAACACAAAGAGTAGTGGTCAACAGAGTTAAATCGGAGGCTGCCATAGTGAAGAGCTCTGTTCCACAAGGCACAGTACTCGCCCCCATCTTATTCCTTATCCTCATATCAGACATAAACAGAGATATACACCACAGCACCGTATCATCCTTTGCGGATGATACTAGGATCTGCATGAGGCTGTCATCTGCTGAGGACGCGGTTAACCTCCAAGAAAATATAAACAAAGTTTTCCAGTGGGCAACGGTAAACAATATGATGTTCAATGAGGACAAATTCCAACTACTCCGTTATGGAAAACTGGAGGAGATAATAACTAGAACAGAGTATACTACTGACTCCGGCCATACAATAGAGCGGAAAAATAATGTAAGGGACCTGGGAGTAGTAATGTCTGAGGATCTCACTTTCAAGGATCACAACAGTGCCACGATCGCACGTGCAAAGAAAATGATAGGATGGATAATGAGAACTTTCAAAACGAGAGATGCCAAGCCCATGATGATCCTTTTCAAATCACTTGTTCTCTCTAGGCTGGAATACTGCTGTACATTAACATCTCCATACAAAACAGGTGAAATCGCAGATCTAGAGAGTGTACAGAGATCCTTTACTGCACGTATAAGTTCTGTCAAGCACCTTAACTACTGGGAACGCTTGGAAGCACTTGACTTGTACTCGTTGGAACGCAGGAGGGAGAGATATATCATAATCTACACTTGGAAAATCTTGGAAGGAATGGTCCCAAATCTGCACACAGAAATCACTCCCTACGAAAGTAAAAGACTGGGCAGGCGATGCAAAATGCCGCCAATAAAAAGTAGGGGCGCCATTGGTACACTAAGAGAAAACACCATAAGTGTCCGGGGCCCAAAACTGTTCAACAGCCTCCCATCAAGCATTAGGGGAATTGCCAATAAACCCCTGGCTGCCTTCAAGAGAGAGCTGGACAGATACCTAAAGTCGGTGCCGGATCAGCCGGGCTGTGGCTCGTACGTCGGACTGCGTGCGGCCAGCAGTAACAGCCTAGTTGATCAGGCCCTGATCCATCGGGAGGCCTGGTCGTGGACCGGGCCGCGGGGGCGTTGATCCCCGGAATAACCTCCAGGTAACCCAATAATATACTCCCGTACCCACGACACCAATCAAACCCATCCCATCCCACTCGTATATTTGTCCAGTCTGGGTATTATCATCGCTCGCCATTGCACACCTCAGAGTTTGCTGTTATCTTTCCTCAAATATGCTTACCACAGCTTCACCTGGTTTTATATATATTAATGATTATGATGATTAGTAATAATATTACTAGTTATATTAATAATAATGCTGCGGCTCACAGTTGTAAAGACTGTTGCAACTTGGTATCTGATAGGTGAAGGCCGGGCAGTGAAAGTTTGTCTGCGTGTCCGTAGAAGTGTAAGCGAACCTGGGTGTGTTGCGGGAGAGGGCTGAGGCTTTCCACTCCTGCTCCACTTCCCCCACTACCTTCAACCCTACAATGTATTTTGAGTATATTTGAAGAAACCTTTTTTTTTTTTGTAGCCTGAAGTTTTAGCTGCTACCAACCTTTCCCGTTGACCTAGTGCTCGCCCCGTCAGTTTAGATTTGATAATGGTTTAAGACGGACCGAAACATTATCTAAAGTTCCCTTTCCAAATTGTGGGTTGCACATTGCTCCAGCCAAGGTGTTATGACCCATAAGGGTTTAGAGCTCCCCCATGAATGTAATAATTGTCAAAGGTATGGTTTCATTTGCATATAAAGTGACTGGCTGGCTGCTCAGGCAGCAACACAGTACACATGCATGGTATTCTCTACGTGTTGCCTTGTACTTTAATGATCCAGCTAAAAATATCTAACCAACACAACTCCCGCCAGTGGATTAAAGTTAGATAAATTTATATTTAAAAACGATTTAGAGAAAGACTGATTTGGTCACAGCTATGAATCTGTGGAATAAACTCTCATTAAAGTGAGCAAGCGCTTTGGTTTTTAATGTTGAAGGGCTCATGATCCAATGAATCGGAAATACTTTGCCTTTCTTATGATGAAACTTGACCTTAGGCCGAGCTGTGAGAGTAGGGAAGCTCTGGAAGCAGGTCACTAGGTTGGTCGCAGTAATGGTGCACAATACCGATAATTTGATAAACAAGACATGTTTAACACCTGAGTATCTTTCTTCTGAAGACGTTTCGCCAACCAGTGGCTTTATTAATTCAATACAGAAGTTAATTGAAGGTATAGAAACTGGAGACGGCAGATGAGGTAATCAGTCCCGCGGCTAGATGGTGTTCACCACCGTAGTCTTGATGAATCTGAAGCATAGACAGGAAGATGGTCGCGGTGTAGCAGTTGAAGATATCATCACCTACTGTACTTCTATGATTGAGTCCTTCACAGCGACTGTCTTCAACTGCTGCACCTTATCTGACCCTTATATGAATGACAGTCTTCGTATCTGTACTTCAGATTCATCAAGACTACAGTGAACACCTTCATCTAGGCTGAGGAATTGATTATTTCGTCTTCTACTGTCTCCAGTTTCTACACCTTCAATTAGCCACAGTATTGAACCGTTAGTCACTCGTTGGCGTAACGTCTTCCAGAATAGATACCCAGGTGTTGCACATGTTTTATATATCAATCATTGGAAGCTATGTCACAGTGACACATCCCATCCAAGTTATATCACCGGGAAGAATGTTGAAACGTTTAGTTTCCATGTGTTCCGTGAAGACATTGACTAGCACATCGCTCAGTGGTGAGCCGTCAGCTATATCGTATATTTATACTATATACCATAAATGAACTAGTTCACTACATCTTGGCGTCATAAGGGGAATTCAGAGTCGTTACTGATTTCTTGTATAGTACATTAGTATCATGTTGCGTGAGTACTCTGGTGAATAAAGAAATACCAAAGATGGGAAGACATAAGGAGGGATGTCTGCAGGTTGGCAGGCAGTATGTAGCAGACACATGAAATATCCATAGACAGGCAGGATGCACGCACAAAATGAATATTCACATGCTTGCAGGCAGGATGCAACAGACACAAAGAGGACTATTCAATGGCTGACAGGCACGATGAAGCAGACATGAAGATGAATATACACAGGCTGGCAGAGAGGCAAGCAAGATGAAACAGATATGAGAATGATATGCACAGGCTGGTAGGTAGGATGGGGGCAGAAACGAGGAGGAATATCCACGCGCACTTCTATTGATTTTAACAAGCTGCTTTGTTAGAGGAAAAACACGATGTGTGTACTTTTTTTTTAAGGACGCTAGATGCTTGACTGCATGAGTTTAGTTTTTGTGTGGTGGTGAGGGGGATGAGAGAGGGAGCCCTAAGTGAGGTACTGTTGCATTCAAAGGCTTGATAAAGCTGGACACAATGAAACTCACAAAAGCTTTGTTCTGTTCCATTTTTTTAAGGTAGTGTTTGCTAGAAAGGCATACTGTCCACAATATTAATGTGATAATGCTGGACACGGCGAAACGTCACAATTAAAGCTTGTTCTGTATCTGTTTTTTCTTCAGTAGTGAGATAAAGCTGACGTGTAGGGGCAGGGAGAAGAGACCTCGTCACCTAAAGTAGCCTCATTTCTTCTCGGTAATGAGATCAACTGTACCAGTATGTCACTCTTTGGGATAGCATTTATTTATTGTTTTTGTTATTCTTTCTTGTCTATTACTTTTTTTTTTAAGTTTTTGTTGTTCATTTTACTTTTTTTCTATTCTTACTCCTTTTCTGCTATTTTTACTCTGCTTGCTATTCATTTTATTTTCGTCTTTTTTTGTTCATTTTAGTTTCTTCATTCTGTTCATTCGGCTTTTCCCTTTTCTGATTTTTGCTCATTTCCTTTTCCTCTTCTTGTTTCCCTGTCTCAGCTAGGTCTTATAAACTGGCAGATGATGGACTGAACGTACTATGCTTCATGTTCATGTTTTTGTATCATCTTCACTAGGACATTCCACATTCCTGCAGTTGCTGTGTTAAGTATGGAGGTGCGTGCAAAGTTAGAGAATGTAGCCAAGGATCAATAGCATGTTTCGCGTACGTTGCTTTTCTGGTGCTCGTGGTTAAACAAAGCCAGACGCATCAACACTTGATTGTTGTTTCCCTTTGGTCACAAACTGGATGTTTCCCTGTGGTGGTGTCAACCAGGTGTGCCACTATATGGATGTTTATGTTGGTCTCAACCAGGTGTTTCACCACCTGGATGTTTCTCTGTGGTGGTCTCATCCAGGTGTCACTACCTGGATGTTTCTCTGTGGTGATTTCAGCCAGATGCGTCACCACCGGAGTGTTTCTTGTGGTGGTGGTGGTGGTCTCTGTCCTGCTTTAATAACAGTAGCCACCACTGTTTCGATACCCTGTTGTTGGCAATTGCAACAAGATATGAAGCCCATCCAGTTAGGCATATTAGAAGTTTAAATCTATTGTGATAAGTTATAAAGGTTAGGGAAACACTAGATTTACTAATACTACAGGTACACCTAAGATTGAGTACGGAAAACAGTGAGAGACTACTTTCTCCCCAGAATCATAATAGTGTTTCACCCCAACAGTATATAATTCAAATCATATATGTATAGTCTGCTTTTTCTCCGTACATAATTGAAACCCCTCACTGGCCTAGTAAATACAAAATGAAATTCTAAGTCCACATCGGACTTGTTAATCTGGCTTTCTTGTATACACCAGACAATGACACCCTGCTGCCGAAATGCATAACTGGACTTTTCCAAGTTTGATAAACCTATATTTGATGTAATAAAATGCATTATGGAAAATAAACTTTACATCTCAATAATTTTCCCTAATTCTGGTTGTCAGTCTACATGATATCATGTTGCACGAAGTACAGGATACTGAAAAAAAAAAATCCTCTTCACGTGGGGCTCTTTGACGTGGCGAAGAGGCTCTTAAAAGGCTCTTGGTCGGAGGAATTAGACCCTTTAGTCTCCTTCCTCAGACCGAACCTAATTACCCCCCAGTCCCCCCTTCCCTGTCTCATCCCATCTTTTTCCCTTTCCTCCCCCCTCCCAACCCTCCCCTTTTCCTGTCCCGTTTGTAGCCTCTGGGGTCCTCTCTGGCATTACAGTTTGTAGGTGGAGGAAGTGTGCCTGGATTCATCACGCTTCGTGGGGCTCCTCGGGTGTGGTGTAGTTTGCCCTGGAATCTGGATTATCTGGAGGTCCCCTGCTCCCTTCCCGGATTTCTGAGAGGTGGGGCGGGGTATCCTACAGGTGACGAGTGTATCTCCAGAGGCTACCTGTCAGCTCCGGGAGGTGGCAGCCGAAGGAGGTATGCTTTGTGGCGGTTTCCGACTGCCCTCGCTTTTGTCTGCTGATGTGACTGGTAGATGCAGGATAGCCGGAGCACTGGTTTGCTGGCGTGAAGGGTAAGGTATGGTAGGGTTCCATGCTGCATCTGCACTGCAAATTATACATCGGCGAAACATCCAGAGACCTCCAAACACGTATTTCAGAACACCAGTACGCAGGCAGATCTGACGATCCAAGGAATGCCTGTGTTCAACACCGAAATTCACACAACCATTTAATCAACTATAGAGACGCAAGACTTATCGCCAGAGACGACAACACTCAATACCGAAGAATCCTGGAATCATTACTTATCTGTATATCCAACAACTTCAACCAGAACTACGGCTTCTATAACATAACTGAACCACTTGCCAAGAAACTTCTTCATTGCTGTCCCACATAAGAATGGAGGAACACTGCAGAAGGTCTATTCATATACTCATCCAGTTTCTTTTTAAAGCTACTAAAGGTTCTAGACTATCACCCTACTCAGAGGATTGTCACATGCAGCATTCTCTCTTCACCTCACCCAGAATTCTCCACCTGACTATCATATAAATACTCAGGTACCTTTTACCCAGGTAGATGTGTTTGTGTGTTAGGTAAGACACATATGCAACAGTTAGGTATCTTTATTACGAAACATTTCGCCTACACAGTAGGCTTCTTCAGTCGAGTACAGAAAAGTTGATAGAAGCAGAAGAGACTTGAAGACGATGTAATCAGTCCATCACCCTTAAAGTTTTGAGGTGGTCAGTCCCTCAGTCTGGAGAAGAGCATTGTTCCGAAGTCTGAAACAATATGAAGTTGAAGTGACAGATTGGAGCCTTATATAGCGCCAGGAGGTGAGACGTAGGTCACTAGTAGAACGCAGATGTTGTGAGGTCAGGTCCCTCTCAAATCCAGCCGTTCTCACTAGTAGAGGTTGTCGAAGTTGATTTCAGGTCTGTACCAAGATACCCTTGTGTTGCAGTGTCTGACAGATTGAACATTAAAATGGTATAAAATACCAATATCTTGGTACAGACCTGAAATCAACTTCGACAACCTCTACTAGTGAGAACGGCTGGATTTGAGAGGGACCTGACCTCACAACATCTGCGTTCTACTAGTGACCTACGTCTCACCTTCTGGCGCTATATAAGGCTCCAATCTGTCACTTCAACTTCATATTGTTTCAGACTTCGGAACAATGCTCTTCTCCAGACTGAGGGACTGACCACCTCAAAACTTTAAGGGTGATGGACTGATTACATCGTCTTCAAGTCTCTTCTGCTTCTATCAACTTTTCTGTACTCGACTGAAGAAGCCTACTGTGTAGGCGAAACGTTTCGTAATAAAGATACCTAACTGTTGCATATGTGTCTTACCTAACAACCTGTCGGTATTTTATACCATTTTAATGTTCATCTAGATGTGTTTGTGACTGGATAAAGCCAACTGAGTGGGCGAAACGTTGTCAATAAAGGATCACATTAATGTTGGTACAATTACCAACAATATGTAAAGTAAAAGGACACAAGTGCAACTAGTTTAACATTTTATTGTGGCAACGTTTCGTTCTCCAGCAGCTTTATCAAGCCGTTACGGCTTGATAAAGCTGCTGGAGAACGAAAAGATACCCAACTGTTGGAAAAATAAAGTCCACCGTGTGGGCGAAACGTTGTCAATAAAGGACCACATTATGATGATAAATTAGACACATGTGCAACTCTTGGGTATCTTTATTGAGGAAACGTTTCGCCACACAGTGGCTTCATCAGTCCATACAAAGGAGAAACTTGAAGAACAGTAGGAGAATGAGGTAATCAGTCCCTCAACCTTGAGTCGATGTGTTCAGTCCATCAAGATTGATGGACTGAACACATCGACTCCAGGTTGAGGGACTGATTACCTCATTCTCCTCCTCTCCTTACGTCTTCCTCTTTGTATTGGACTGATGAAGCCACTGTGTGGTGAAACGTTTCTTCAATAAAGATTCATATATGTTGCATAAGTGTCTCAATTCTTCAACAAATGATCAGTTTGTAATAAAGTTGGTAGAATTACCGACAATATGTAAAGTAAAAGGACACAAGTGCAACTAATGTGACATTTATTGTGGCAACGTTTCGCTCTCCAGGAGCTTTATCAAGCCATTACAAACAATACATGGACACAGAGGGTATATAAAGGCTCAGAGTGAGGTGAATACTAGTGAGGTATCATTTCGATGTTCACTAGTGGTAGTAGTAGTAGTAGTAGTAGTAGTAATACATATTGTATTATTACTACTACTACTACTACCACTAGTGAACATCGAAATGGTACCTCACTAGTATTCACCTCACTCTGAGCCTTTATATACCCTCTGTGTCCATGTATTGTTTGTAATGGCTTGATAAAGCTCCTGGAGAGCGAAACGTTGCCACAATAAATGTCACATTAGTTGCACTTGTGTCCTTTTACTTTACAAATGATCAGTTGATTACCTACCACAGGTCCACCTTAGATTAGTGGGAGTCCTACCTTTGTTCGCACTTGAAGTGAAGTGGGTTCGAGTTGCATGGGAGTAGTTGGGGGGTGGGCTTGTTTCCATGTTGCTCTTCTTTCTAATTCGTTTATTCCTGTGTCCCCCATTCATCCTTCTTCACTCTGTGAACATCAAAATGGTATACAATACCGACAGGTTGTTAGGTAAGACACATATGCAACAGTTAGACAACTTTATTCCGAAACGTTTCGCCTACACAGTAGGCTTCTTCCGTCGAATACAGAAAGTAGGCAGGAACAGTAGAGATGTGAAAACGATGTAATCAGTCCATCACCCTTGTAGTCGTAGAATTTGAGGTTGTCAGTCCCTCGGCCTGGAGAAGTTCAGTTCCATAGTCAGGAACTATCTGAAGATAGTTCCTGACTATGGAACTGAACTTCTCCAGGCCGAGGGACTGACAACCTCAAATTCTACGACTACAAGGGTGATGGACTGATTACATCGTTTTCACATCTCTACTGTTCCTGCCTACTTTCTGTATTCGACTGAAGAAGCCTACTGTGTAGGCGAAACGTTTCGGAATAAAGTTGTCTAACTGTTGCATATGTGTCTCACCTTCTTCACTCTACACTGTTCTCATTTTCTTTCCTCTCATCCCTCTTTTTTTTCTTCTTCCTTTCTCTTATACCTTTGATGAGAAACCATACCCCCGGCCGGGATTGAACCCGCGGTCATAGTCTCTCAAAACTCCAGCCCGTCGCGTTAGCCACTAGACCAGCTAGCCACAATAAGATTCATCCAACTAGGTTTGTAATCGTGTCATTACGATTTCTTGAGTCATGTTGACGGCAGTGAAGGGACTTGAGCTAGAGTTCGTCACGGCCACGCTAGCTGGAGATTCGTCTGTAAAAACTTGCATTTGTGGTCACAGTGGTGCCTGTGCTAACCTTCCTATGGTGTAGAAATATACCTAGTTGGATGAATCTTATTGTGGCTAGCTGGTCTAGTGGCTAACGCGACGGGCTGGAGTTTTGAGACTCTATGACCGCGGGTTCAATCCCTGCCGGGGGTATGGTTTGTTTGCAATCGTGTCATTACGATTTCTTGAGTCACCTTTGAAGCTTGTCTGGTGCTTGCCAGGTCAACCAGGCGGTTGCTGCTGGTGGCCCGTGGTACATATATCCATCACAGACTGGTTGATCTGGCACTTGGAGATACTTTTCCTTTTTATTTTTTTACATCCCTTTCCCTCTATCATCCTCCCCTCTTTCCTCTCTTCCTGTTCCATTGTCCTCTCTTTTTACCTCTGGTTTGTTTTGGACAGAGGAAGATTACCTACATGCCTCCACATGGAGGCATGTAGGTACCATTCTTAGCTTATTACCGACAGCATGTTAAGTAAAAGGACACAAATGCAACTAATGTAACATAGCTTTTATAACCTTTAACTCATGTGCAAGTTGATTATTGTACCATTTTGTATTGCTATTGCTGCTGCTATTGCTGCTGCTGCCGCTGCCGCTGCCGCCGCCGCCGCCGCCGCCGCCGCCAGTATTAAACCTCACTCTAAGCCTATATATACCCTCTGTGTCCGTGTATTGTTTGTAACGCTTGATAAAGCTCCTGGAGAGCGAAACGTTGCCACAATAAAATGTCGCATTAGTTGCATTTGTGTCTTTTTACTTAACGTAAATCTTGCTTGAGTATATGAAGTGTGTGCTGGAGGCTACGAAAGGCTCCGTTATTTTCATGACTACATGTTCGGTACGGAGGAAAATATGACTTGAACGTAGTTTTCCTGTCATGTACTGCTTGAGGGAGCGTTACGACCGGACTACGACAGTGTGACACTGCCTGGACCTCTTATTATTACTGAATAGATAGTTACAAAGGGTGCATAGGTGTGGCAGGTGAGGGTGAGGTACAATGTAACGGGATTGAGCGGCTGGCCGCGGCATTTTGTGGTGTACTCGGCACCCTTCCTGTCTGCCTGCTGCTGCAGTGTGTGGACCCAACAACTTGTGCCTGCTAGGGTCTATTTTCAGTTCCTGGACCTGGCTCGTGTCTACAAAAATTTTGATGAAAACTGAGACATGTGCAACATCTGGGTATCTTTATGGTAGACGTTTCGCCATCCAGTGGCTTTATCAATACAGATTCTAGGACATAATTTGAAGACAGACATATGTACAAAAGATGAGGTAATCAGTCCCTCAACCTTGGAGTCGGTGTGAAGAGCACCGTAGTCGTGAAGATTCGGGAGCAGAGGCAAGGAGACTGGCGCTTATAAACTAATGTCAGGTGGATTGGAACGGGTAGCAGACGAGGGCATAGTCACTGGTAGGCTGGATTTCCCAGTGGCAGTAGGTCATACCCAAAGGGACGGGTAAGTTGTAGTAGTGGTAATAGCCATGAAGGTCATGTAGATGTCCTTTGAACCAAGATTCCATGATGTTGCAGTGTCTGATTACCTTATCTTTTGTATATAGTTCTACTGTCTTCAGATTACGTCCTAGAATTTGTATTGATCAAGCCACTGGATGGCGAAACGTCTACAATAAAGATACCCAGATGTTGCACATGTCTCAGTTTTCATCTTGTCTGTATTGTACACCATTCTTGTACAAAAACTCTGTTAGTAGCTGCCTCCGCTCAGTTTTATCTAGCTCGTACCACTTACTGATTACTGTTATGCTTAAGAATTTTCTTTAATATTCCTGTGACTCGCGTGTTGAGCTTTCATGTATTTCCCCTTTGCCCGCCTTTTCTTGTCCTTGCCAATGTGCATGGCCTTGTTTGCTTTGTCGATTGTCAGGAGTGTCTTCTACATCCCCTATAATCATCACATTGCTGCTGCTGCTGCATATCTGATTCATATCTGCCTAAACGCCGCTGATGTAGTTTGGTATATCTCTAGCGAGAGGTTTTGGTGTGATATCTCCTCTGGCCCTTTTCTTATGCTAAACCTCGAGTTATTTTCCTTCCACTTAGCACTCTCATCGGTCACTTTTCCATCTCTCATCCACATGTGTATTTACTGGTGTTGAATTCAGGGAAAACTTTTTGGATCTTTCTTGCAGATTCTCCAGTTCTTTGTTTCTTGTTATCGATTTCAGTTCTTATGCTACTTGTTTGTTCGGGGAGCATTGCCACTGATTCCTCTACAAAGATTTTCTGTTCAGCTCCTTATCTCTTTTGTAAGTCTTACTGTGTGGCCTTTTACTTATTTTTTTTCTTATATGATTGCTCAGCAAATTCTGCTGTTTTGTCCTTCGGTACAGTATAAATTTTTTAATTACAATTAGGCTTGCCATTTTATCATCTCTTGGTAATTCCTGGTTATATGCTCACTCCCTGGTCCTTGCTTACCTTGTTCTTTTTACTCTTTTGCTCTTCGTTTTGCCTCTGCAGCTTCAGTACAGTCATGGGTGTTCTGCGTTTTCCCTACACGTTCTTACTAGTACGTCCATCATCCCATTTTGGCCTTCCATGTTTTCTCTTTTACACTGTGTGTACTTCGTTCAGGAAATCTCTCTAGTCTATTCTTCAACCCGTCCTCCGCACAGGGTTTGCAGCCCATTTCTAATTTAGGTTGGGTTAGGTTAGATTAGATTAGATTAGGTTAGGTTAGGTTAAATTAGGTTAGGTAGGTCAAGTTAGGTTAGATTTCGACAGAAGACCTGTAAATATGATATAAAGACAACAAAAAATAAGTCTGCCGCGTGAAGACAAAACGGGCAGCCACACTGCACGGCTTAATTCAACTGTAAATTTAGGCTCAGTCAACAGCCACTCATTTAACAATGCCATGTTGTTTGTGGTCAAGAGGATGGACCGATTCTTCTGTAGCATGGTACTCTGGTCGTCGCTCTTACCAGCCTTTTCCCCGACGCTGGATCACCTAAACATGGTGGTGTGGTTTGTGCCGAGTGATAGGAACTTCTTTAGGACAGGTGCCACACTGCCCACAGGGTACCAGTATCTCTCAACATAAACGGTAGGGATGTTTTTCCCTTTCGTCTAAATTTTCTGACACTTTGTGATTTTAATTTATACAGTACGCGAATGCATTGGTCACGACAATAGCAAGCTCATAATGATAATATAAATTTGATAATGACAGAGATGGCATATGCTAAATTGCTGAGTAAGCAAGCGATTCTAGCGTTCTTTAAACAGAAACTAACAAAAAAATCCTAGCCTCTCCATCTTCGCTTTTAGCTACAATATGATCACCTTCAGTGTTATATTTCATAATCAATTCCAGATAATTTTCTTGTCGCTTTTCTTATGATGCATTGTTGTAGCCATGTTGACTTCATGTTTATCTCAATGTTTCCTCCCTCACTGTGACTTATTCCTTTGGTTCCTCCTTTCCGATGTGTGGTGTTGTGTGGAGTTCGGAGAAATAGGTGATTGTGTGTACGAGGTGCTATCAAAAAGTTCCTGGACTGCTGGGGAAAAAATATATAGTAGTATTACCTAATCACCTAGTTGAAGTTGTCTCCCTCGAAGTGCTCTTCTTGAGAGGTTATACATTGATCCCAGCTCTTCTGCCACAGCCTGCAATTCTGCTTGAATCTCCGTCATTAACACGCCGCCCCTAGAGTGCCATTTTTATTTTTGGGAAAAGAATGTCACAGGTGGCTAAATCCAAGAAGTAGGGAGGGTGGAACCCGACCGTTATGTTTTAGCGAGAAAACTGTGGTCTTGAGCAAGCAAGACAAATTTCGCGGCCATTTGCCACAGCACTTGCAGTGCCCTGGATACTCTGATGACGATCTTCGTAAATAGCCTTCCTCACATTTTCAGTGTTGGCGTCTGTTTGTGGACGCTGATAGACGATCAGAGCGTTCATCCTCAGCTGACGTTGAATCGAGAAAAAAAACATTCAAAACAGTGTCCAACCTATTTCTTTGTCGCCAAATACTTCCTGAAGAATTTTGAGTTTCATTTGCCATTTTGCCTAGCTTGCAACAGAATTTCCAACTTACGTGCTGTTCTTTCTTTTAAAGATTCTATTCTGTTACACCAAAAATCGAAACAACGTACTGACATGTTAAAACATGCTAGTTTAACCTCAGCAGAATAACCAACCAGTGAAACTAGCCATGCTGTTACACAAGTAGTGTACTGTGCAATGTGATCTAATGCCGCCGCCATATTTCACCCAGGAAGCGCGCGAAAATTCGAGTCTGAGAACTTTTTGATAGCACCTTGTATGTAGGTGAAGTGTAGCCTTGGTTGGAGGAATATAACAGCTGAATATCTGACTGCATAACCTTCCATTCCTGTATAATATATCAGTGGCATAGTCAAATTTCAATTGGGCGGGGGGGGAGGGAGCTTAAGCCACGATTTCAATCAAGGGTCATAAAAAAAACAGTTTTTAAAAGCGATTTTCAGTATGTGTGAAATTTTCAAGCTGTCGTGCTTTTGTGGTCATTGGTCAATATAATTGTGAAAATTAGCTATTAATTAAAAAATATAAAATTGTATTTATGAAGGCCCTCCCCCGTTGCTGTGCCACTACATTGTATGCATATAATTTTACTTCATTTTTTCTTACGTTATACGCAACGTCGGTTTTTGAACGTTTGGTGCCAATTTACAAATACCATTTTCTTCATTTTCAAGTTACAGTTGGATTTAATAAACTTATAAAAACGTAGACTGTATTAAACAAATAAGGAAATTTAAACACACTTTGACTACCACTGCCAAACGAGGTGGCCTGGACAACGCTCAAATCTGCCGGAATGTTACACTGGTGCGATGTGTTGATACTGTATTTGACTGGTGCCCCCTCCACCGGGACGCGCCTTCATTTTGAGTAGTCTTGCACTCGTTTTCCTGTTTCTGTTTTATGGTATTTCATGTAAAAAAAGGTGTACAAGATTAAACGTGTAGCCTATAAATGTGCTTGTTTAAATATATAACTTGAAAAATATTTCTAGTTGCAGACAATGCTTAGT
>NW_027195271.1:162500-192500 GCF_038502225.1 Cherax quadricarinatus
GCTCTGTTCCACAAGGCACAGTACTCGCCCTCATCTTATTCCTTATCCTCATATCAGACATAAACAGAGATGTACACCACAGCACTGTATCATCCTTTGCGGATGATACTAGGATCTGCATGAGGCTGTCATCTGCTGAGGACACGGTTAACCTCCAAGAAGATATAAACAAAGTTTTCCAGTGGGCAACGGTAAACAATATGATGTTCAATGAGGACAAATTCCAACTACTCCGTTATGGAAAACTGGAGGAGATAATCACTAGAACAGTATACTACTGACTCCGGCCATACAATAGAGCGGAAAAATAATGTAAGGGACCTGGGAGTAGTAATGTCTGAGGATCTCACTTTCAAGGATCACAACAGTGCCACGATCGCACGTGCAAAGAAAATGATAGGATGGATAATGAGACCTTTCAAAACGAGAGATGCCAAGCCCATGATGATCCTTTTCAAATCACTTGTTCTCTCTAGGCTGGAATACTGCTGTACATTAACATCTCCATTCAAAGCAGGTGAAATCGCAGATCTGGAGAGTGTACAGAGATCCTTTACTGCACGTATAAGTTCTGTCAAGCACCTTAACTACTGGGAACGCTTGGAAGCACTTGACTTGTACTCGTTGGAACGCAGGAGGGAGAGATATATCATAATCTACACTTGGAAAATCTTGGAAGGAATGGTCCCAAATCTGCACACAGAAATCACTCCCTACGAAAGTAAAAGACTGGGCAGGCGATGCAAAATGCCCCCAATAAAAGTAGGGGCGCCATTGGTACACTAAGGGAAAACACCATAAGTGTTCGGGGCCCAAAACTGTTCAACAGCCTCCCATCAAGCATTAGGGGAATTGCCAATAAACCCCTGGCTGCCTTCAAGAGAGAGCTGGACAGATACCTAAAGTCAGTGCCGGATCAGCCGGGCTGTGGCTCGCACGTTGGACTGCGTGCGGCCAGCAGTAACAGCCTAGTTGATCAGGCCCTGATCCATCGGGAGGCCTGGTCATGGACCGGGCCGCGGGGGCGTTGATCCCCGGAATAACCTCCAGGTAACCGTCCAGACTGGATGTGGGGTACACAGTAAACTAGCCGCTTCGGTGGCAAAAATCTAATAGAATAATACATTTGATAAGTTCCGAGAGTCTTTCTACTCCCTGAGCCCGGTCATGTGTCAGGCTCGTATGGTGTTTGCCTGGTCAACCAGGCTGTTGCTATTGGTGGCCTGCTGCCCCACATAATCGTCATAGCCTGGTTGATCTGGCACCTGGCGAAGATACTTGTCTAGATTTTTCTTGAGGACTTCTACACTTGTTTCCACAATAATGTCATATTAAGAAATATTGCCGGGAAATGTAGAACTTAATGAGTTATATGCATTATTTCAATAAGTTTCTACCTGTCTTATCAAACTTTGATGGCTTCTGTGGTTACCAAATATACCCAAACCAGGACCCGGTTGCTTGAGAGCAACTCTAGAAACCGGTTACAGGTAGGTTTTACCAGTTGTGTTGGTTGTGCTGTGGATCACTAGTTAATGTGTTGCTTTTTAATGTGCTATTATGGCGTGACTGGCATGTGTACTGCAGGTGGTCGAGTAGGGTGTACACTAGATTATGGATGTACGAGTGCTCTGTGACAAGTCGCAGTCTGATCGGTCAAACTATTGCTTGCCGCGACCTTCTGACCTACATATCAGTCACATCCTGGTTTATGGGGAACATACAGAAACATGTCTAGAAGTATTCAGTGTGTGCATGTGTAGTGATGGTCTTCTGGACGAGTATAATGGTAGTACTTAGTGTTCTTGTTTATCTTGTTTCTTCCATTATCACCTTCCCTCCTCCCTCTCTCTTCACCTCGCTCACTCGTCTGTCTTCGTTACTCCTTATCCTCCCTCTCTCCGTCCCATCTGCTTTGTTCCTCATATCTTCCCTAACGTCTCCTCATACCACCCTTTCCTGTCTTCCTCGTACCAATCTCTCATCTTCTCTCCCCATACCACCGTCTCTCTCCATACCTCTCGCCATTGTTCCCTCACCATTCCCAGTCCCTCCCTCTTTTCTCCCACTCCTTATTCTCTCTTCGACCTCCCTCACACTGCCTCTACTCTCCCCCGCCCCGCCCCTTGTTCTCTTCTTATCTTGTTCCCCTTCCCTCTTCCCCCTCCCCCCAGCTTCATTATACGTTTGGAGTGGAACGAGTACTGTCTTGCAGCGGGACGGACGGACACACATGCACGCACTCACAAGTGCGCGGGTACATACAAGCCAAGCATAATCGTCTAAACGCTCATTTTTTTTATTACACGTTTGTGCAGTTAAAGAGCCAAGTTATGTCATAAAGTTGTATTGTTTCTTAACAATAGTGAGAGTAATACTATAATTGAAGGGGGATGATGTAATTGGGATGAGGGTGGAGTGATGGGGATGGTAGCGTAGTAGGGGAAATGATATTGTAATAGGCGGGTGAGAGATAGGGGCGAAGTGGTTAGGGGTTATGAGGGAGGATTATGTGCAGCTGACGTGTGTAGGAGAGAGCACCTTATAGGGCTTGTGTGCATTTAGGTGTTTTCGTGTCATCTTGTGTGGGTGTTCATGTGTATTAGCTTGTGTGTGTGTTCGTGTGTGTCAGCTTTTACACGTGTTCATGTGTGTATGTCAGCTTCTTTACGTGTTCATGTGTGTCAGCTTGTGCGCGCTCATGTGTGTGTCAGTTTGTGTAAAGAGTCAGTGAATACAAGGGAGTCTTTATTAGTACAACGTTTGACTCACGTTGTAACAATATAGGTTCTTGCTTCTGTCTTACCTTTTGTTGGCACTTACACCTCCAACCGTGTATGTGTTCATGTGTGTCAGTTTGTGTACGTTTTTAAGGTTTTTGTGTACTTTGTATTCATGAGTGTGTGCTTGTGCACTCACCGATTTGTGCTTGCGGAAGTCGAGACTCAGTTCCTGGTCTCGCCTGCTTTGATCGGCATCACTGATTTCTGGCTTCTTGGGCCTCGTCCTACCTGCTTCTGAAACTGTGTATTGTGCTTGACTCCACTAGTACCACATCCAAGTTATTCCACTCTTCAACTACCCTGAGACTTAACATATACTTCTGTACATCCCTATAACTCGTCTGCGTTTTCAGCTTCCACTTTTCCCAGTGATCCTAGTCCTCTTAATTCAGTGTTCGTAATTATCCCATCAATCCTTCTTAAGCTTTTTTATGTAGTAAACACACTCCCCCTCTTGTCAGGTTCAGTTCTTTCAGCATCTCGTAGTGTATTCCTCTCGGTACTTGTCTGGTTGCAAATTTTTGGACCTCTCTTAAGTTTCTTCACGTGCTTGACCAGGTGTGGGCTCCATGCTGGGGCAGCATGGAGCCTACACCTGGTGTGGCTATACAACCACATCAGAAAGACAGCTGTGAAGGGCCAGATAATAAGACTGAGGAAGAAAGGAGAGCTCACTAAAAATCGCTAGGAAATCTGCGAGGAACTAAACAGCAGAGGTATTCTAAGTGAAATCAGGGACATTGCTGGAGTCAGTGAGTGAGATCTCCAACGAGTACTGAACGCAAGACACAATGGGGGAAAAGGTGAAGAAACTGAGAAACTGGACACCTCGAAGGAAGTAGGACCGATATGTCTCCGTGTGTTCTGAAAGACGGAACAGAAATTGTGAACTACTATCACAATCTTCAGTAAGTCCTTGGAAACAAGGCAGGTGCTGAAGGTCTGGAGAACAGCAAATGTAATCAAGCCAGTATCACTGACACGCACGGTATGTAAGGTTCTGCAGATGGTTATGAGAGTAGTGGAGCACATGGAAAAGGGCGAATTCATATACAGCTAATATGGTTTTAGAAATAATGTATTCTCTCTCAAATCTGTCAGAGTTCTATGACATGGTAACGAAAGTTAGGCAGGAGAGAGATGGTGCGGCTCAGTCCAAGGCTTGATTATGCATTGTGTCCGCTCTTGTGCTGTTTGGGCTTCTAAATCATCCCCATGTGGGCAGCCATCTTTTCATGATAGGTAATTGAAACTTCAGTAGATGCCACAGGCCGCATCGACTGCATCTTCCTTTTTTGAAGAAAAGACGTGTTTTAGAACGAGCATTTATTGAGGAAGGTTCCTTGACGCTGGTGAGGGGCTCTTGATCTTGGGAATTGGATTTGTGCTCCGGTTCCCTGAATTAAGCCTGAATACCTTCCACATCTCCCCCACAGGCGCTGTATAATCCTACGGGTTTAGCGCTTCCCCTTGATTATAATAATTTGTGTAGTTTTATCAAGGCATGATTTGAAAAGCTCGACGTAGAGCTAAATGTTATACCATTTAAAGGTTGTGATGAATGGTTTGAAAAACCGACAAGTTGAAGATTGAGACACTTATGCAACATATATAAGTATATAAGCCACGTCTACGGCCCTATGCTGTACATTCTACAAGATTGATGGACTGAACACATCGACTCCAGGCTGAGGGACTGATTACCTCAAGCTCCTCCTCTCCTTACGCCTTTCAACTTTGTATTTAAGGACTGAAGAAGCCACTGTGTGGCGAAACGTTTCCAGAATAAAGATTCCCATATGTTGCATAAGTGTCTCAATCTTCAACTTGTCGGTTTTTCAAACCATTCATCACAACTGTCAGACACTGCAGCATCATGGGATCTTGTTACAAAGAATTCATCAACACTTGTCCAACCTTTGGGCGAAGACCTACTTCGACTAGTGGATGATACCACTATGACCCCACCTCCTCCTGCTTCACCTCACCTCACTACAGTATATAAGCCACGTCTACGGCCCTATGCTGTACATTCTACAAGATTGGACTGAACACATCGACTCCAGGCTGAGGGACTGATTACCTCAAACTCCTCCTCTCCTTACGCCTTTCAACTTTGTATTTAAGGACTGAAGAAGCCACTGTGTGGCGAAACGTTTCCAGAATAAAGATTCCCATATGTTGCATAAGTGTCTCAATCTTCATTTAAAGGTTTTTCTATCGTCGGCAGTACGCCATGTGGAGCCATCTTCCTCTATCACTGGAGTTGCAACTGTGCAGATTAAATTTTTTTTTCCTTACGGGTTCAGGAGGTTCAGCGTTGACCAGCTATTGACGGTCTCAGACAGTGGTTCTTAATCTATTTTGGGTCGCCTCCTCCCCATCCCCATCGCAGTTGGTCCTCATCTCCACGCCCCCTTCCTTCCTTCATATGAAATTCTAAATGTAAAAACTCAATCCTTTTTATTTAAATGGGAAAATTGAGAAATCAGTGTTTATTTTTTATTATTTTTAACTTTGCAAAGGAATCTGTGTAAGGAGCAAATTGCAAATATATAAATAAAATGAGAATGCATTTAATAATTATTTTTGACTCTGCTTCTGGGTTTGCGTCTTTGCCCTGGGGGGAAGGAGAAGGTAGTTGTGGGCCTGTAAATCAGTCTACAGGTCATTTAGATTGCGGTCACACAAGCATCCTTTCACGGTCATGGCACCTCACAGACCCTCTAATACATCCCCAGTGACACTGAGGTTGAGGGCCTCCACATGATGACCTGCGTGGGAAAGGGCAAGAACCATTGAGAAAACGAAGTTCGTTTCCGAGTCCGCATTCTTTTATGCATTTTTTCTTCACGTCTTGGAAGTAATAAAATAAGACCTGGGCCGATTGGGAGCATCACCTCGGGCAGGAAGAAACAATCTCCCGGGCTCGCCCGGTCTCTAACAAGGTACCGGATAAACCGTTTAATGGATACATTGGGCTGCGTGTTGCTAACACCAACAGCCTATTTGATCAGGTCACGAGGATCATGATGACCTCCCGGAAGCGTCATATATTTAGGTCAAAACCTATTCTATCGCCACAAGTAATACTCATGTACAATGGGATATTTCCTGGTTACACTTAGCTATCGCGGCTGTTTTTGTATTTTCTTTTTTTGTGGCTAAATATGCGTTTAATGTTTCATTTTTGTAACCTACCTAGTCTATGTTAAAGAAAATAGTATTTGTAAAGTTACAGGAAACATCGAGGTATTGACGTGGGAATCTGGTAAGAAAGTTAAGATGGTTAAGTAAGGATAGGTTGACCAGACCAATATTTTTTTTCGGCTATAACCCCAGCATCAATGCAGCATCATGTAACTGGCCACTTGTAGCGCCAAGCAGTGTTAGTATTCCCTCTCACTGTTGTGAATAACGTACCTGACCTTCTTCGCCCACCTCCCCGTTGTTCCACTGGACATAGACCAATAGCCTAGTGTGGCTACTGAAAAAATTGTCTGCACTATTTCATTCCGCCCAAACCTTTCATTCTATTAATTATGAAGGTAGACCTTGATGTCGCGAAGAACACACAAGAGTACTTGAAAAGTATACGGAATCGAGAGAGAGAGAGGTATCTGATAATATATACATGGAAAATACTTGAGGGTCTAGTCCCTAATATACGCATTTACCATAACGTACTGAAGTTAAATATGAGAGGAAGTGTAAAATTAACACGGAAAAAAGCAGGGGATGCCACGGGGACAAGAGGAGAAGACTGCAAAATCCGTGGTTCAAGACCATTTAACACGCTACCAGGAGGTATCAGAAATATTGCCAGAACAAGTATACGTACAAAAAAATTAAGAGTAAACTGCATCTCTGCCAAGTGCCGTATGTTAAGACAATCAACAGGAAAAAACCTAGTCCCTGACTATACTAAAGCGTTCACAAGTATAACCTGTCCATGCTGCAAACTCTAACACCATCACCATTCATCGTGATGTTCAGCTTGTGAGATGTCAGCCTTCCTTACACGAGCATAGCAAATATTTGCCAGTTTGCTAAAAGCAGATATTTGCTGCAAGCTAGAACTCCAAACCCACTTAAAGACATCGATTCTTGTTACAGTAGATGTCTACATCCCGTATATACGCCGAGTTTACTTAAATCCCTATTGTAGAAATGAAGTATTCTTGAATGACAATATCCAGTTTACTCAGTGGTGCTCATGACCTGTTAGACTATTATGCCAATTTTACGACTGGCTCGCCGTGGGTTCGAATCCCACCGAATCGTGTTACGATTTCGTGAGTTAAGACTCCGTCCCACACGTGATCGACAGCGGCACCCAAACGTTTTCAAACTTATTCTTATTGTCATGGTGAGCTTCCTTCAAGTCTATTATTTGATCGTTACCCAGCTCCTTCCAAGTCCTCAACAATGGGTGTAACTGTGCCATTGGTAATTCAGCACAATATTGAAACACTCGGTGACCTATATGCACTGACATATAAAAGTGCCTCTGTCATTTATTTGTTTTGAACCTAATCTGCAAGTGAATTAACGATATACACTATGTGCTGCTTCTGACGTCGTGGAATTATCGAGCCATTTGTGGAGGTGTGACAGGTCAATGTTGGGAAGGTATGGTGGGGAACAGTGTGGTGAGGTCATCATGTCATTGCTGGTGAACAATATAGTGGAGTGGCCTGGTCACAGGTGGAAAACAGTGTAATAGAGTCACGGTGTTATTGGTGGAGAACAGTGTAGGGTGGTTGAGGGCGGGTGGGCGTGCGTGCAGGCCAGCCTGTGATGACGCCCACCCGCCCTCAGTAAAAACTCGCCCTGGCTTATGTAGGTCAGGTGGGTCGAGTCTTGGCAGGGGTCACCTGCTGCTCCCCCCACATCACCTACCCCTACTTCCCCTTTATGCCCCTTCCCCGACTCACCGCTACATCGACCCACAAAGTGTTACTCCACTCTTGCTGGCATGTCATATCCTGTGTGTAATAAACCCCAACACCTGCTGAATGAGTTCAGATATTGGGTGAAAGGTATCCATGCTCCAAATAATGCTAATTAAAAAATCGCTTCACTAATGGTATACAGTGCTGACAGTATGAGGAATTCAATACATTTGCAACACTTCACATCTTTATATTTTTCAGGATTATGAAACTAAACACTCAACCAGGACTGATCGCATCATCTTTACCTCTCCACTACTTCTGCTGTCGTAACATTTGTCATCCCTGTATTAGACTGAAGAAATCTACCGTGTAGGCGAAATTTTTCGGAATAATAATACCTAACTGTTTCACGTGTGTCTTATCTGTCAGTATTGTTTATTATGATGTTGAATCGTCTAGGTATCTTTATTTGCAGACGTTTCTCCAACCAGTTTTTTTTTTTCCTCCAAGACTTGATATATGAAGACATTGGAATGGGTCATTCTGACAGCAATTCCCGAGTAAAAGTGACTGCGGAAGCTAAAATACCTACCGAATCTCTACTTAATAGTATGTATGTTCTTGACAATATTCTCATTGTCCCACGGAAGTCTCCCAGCTCTCGCAGACAGATTTCAACGCTATGAATATATGTAACCTATCCATCTTGCTTGATGAAATGCCACATGGAAACATAACCAGCTGTTTTTTCCACCCTCGTAACTATCATATAGTATAACAGTACATTACTGATGTGTCCAATTTGCTAGCTAAAAAAAAATTGTCATACCACTGCTGCTGCTGTTACAGCCAGCACTACTACCATTTCTGCTACCAACGTTACCACTACTAAGACTCCTTTCAAGGGGGTGCCTTGATGCTGCTAAGGGCTCTTGATCCAAAAAATTGGAGTTAATCTCTCCTTCCTTGCAGTAATATAGCCTGCTGCTGCTGCCGCCGCTACTGTTGTCACTACTATTGCTGCTGCTGCTGCTACTACTACTGTTGTCACTACTACTGCCGCTTCTTCTACTACTATTGCCACTGCTGCTACTACTATTGCCACTACTATTGCCACTGCTGCTACTACTATTGCCACTACTACTGCCACTGCTGCTACTACTTTTGCCACTACTACTGCTACTGCCACTACTACTGCCACTTCTGCTACTACTATTGCCACTGCTGTTACTGCTTTTGCCACTGCTGCTACTACTTTTGCCACTACTACTGCCACTGCTGCTACTACTTTTGCCACTACTACTGCCACTTCTGCTACTACTATTGCCACTGCTGTTGCCACTACTAGTGTCACTGCTGCTGCTACTACTGTTGCCACTGGTGGTACTACTACTGTTGCTACTGCTACCACCAACACCACTACTGCTGCTGCTACCACCACTACTGCTGCTACTACTACTACAACCACCACCACCACTGCAACTATTACTGTTACTACTGCCACCACCACCACCCCTACTACTACTGCCACCAATACTACTACTGCCGCCACCACCATCACTACTACTGTCAGCATAGTTGCTGATCCCCTTATATGTGTTGTATAGCATATCATAGTACCATCCATGTGTTTATATAGAAGATCCCTTTTAGGCCTGTGACTGTTTGTGTGACGCCACGGGATGCGCATGTGTACGTTCGTACCTCTGCCTCCTTCTCAGTCTGCGTGTAGACATAGGCAGGACAAGGCAGGTTGGGGGCTCCATCTCCCATTACCACAGTCTGACAATATATCGTTACCATCCAACAAGTGTGTCTACCTTCAACCCTCGATATCTCCTTTTAAGAACCCCTACGACACTACTACTGCCGCCATCACCACTACTACTGCCACTGCCACTACTACTACTGCTGCCGCCACCACCACCACTGCTGCCGCCACCACCACCACCACCACTACTACTACTACTGCTGCCACCACTGCTACTACTATTACTATTACCACTACTACTATTACCACTATTACTATTAATATTACTATTACCACTACTACTACCACTACTACTATTACCACTACTACTATTACCACTACTACTATTACCACTACTACTATTACCACTACTACTATTACCACTACTACTATTACCACTACTACTACCACTACTACTATTACCACTACTACTATTACCACCACTACTACTAGCACCACTACTACTGCCACCAATACTACTACTGCCGCCACCACCATCACTACTACTACTGCCGCCATCACCACTACTACTACTACTACTACTGCTGCCACCACCACTACTACTATTACCACCACTATTACCACTACTACTATTACCACTACTACTATTACCACTACTACTATTACCACTACTACTACTGCCACTACTACTATTACCACTACTACTACTGCCACTACTACCACTACTGCTACTAACATCACTACTACTACCACCACTGCTGCTGCTGCTGCTGCTGCTGCCACTACTACTACTACTACTACTACTACTACTACTACTACTGCTGCTGCTACCACCATTACCACCACTACTACTGCCAGCACTACTACTGCTACCATTACCACCACCACCACTACTACTGCTGCCATCACCACCACTACTGCTAGTATTACTACTGCCACCAACACTACTATGGCTACTGCCACCACCGCTACCACTACTACTTCCACCACTACTACCACCACCATTACTACCACCACCACTACTACCACCACCACTACTACTACCACCACCATTACTACCACCACCACCACTACTTCCACCACTACTTCCACCACTACTACCACCACCACTACTAATACCACCACCACCACCACTACCACCACTACCGCCACCACTACTTCTGCCACCACCACTACTGCCACCACCACTACTACCACCACTACTACTGCCACCACCACTACTACTGCCACCACCACTACTACCACCACTACTACTGCCACCACCACTACTACTGCCACCACCACTACTACCACCACTACTACTGCCACCACCACTACTACTGCCACCACTACTACCGCCACTACTACTGCCACCACTACCACCACCATCACTACTAGTATCACTACCACCACCACCACTACTACTATCACTACTACCACCACTAATGCTACTACTACCACCATCACTACTACTACCGCCACTGCAACCATCACTACGACCACCGCTACCACCACCACCGCCACTACTACCACCACCGCTACTACCACCACCGCCACTACTACCACAACCACTACCACCACTGCCACTACCACCACGGCCACTACCACCACCGCCACTTCTGCCACCACCACTGCTACTATCGCCACTATTACTACCACCATCACCCCAACTACTATTACTACCACCATCACCCCCACTACTATTACTACCACCATCACCCCACTACTACTACTACCACCACCACCACTACTACTACCACCACCACCACCACTACTACCACCACCGCCACTACTACTACTACACCGCCACTACTACCACCACCGCCACTACTACTACTACCACCACCGCCACTATTACTACTACCACCATCGCCACTATTACTACTACCACCACCACCGCCACTATTACTACTACTACCACCACCGCCACTATTACTACTACTACCACCACCGCCACTATTACTACTACTACCACCACCGCCACTATTACTACTACCACCACCGCCACTATTACTACTACTACCACCGCCACTATTACTACTACTACCACCACCGCCACTACTACTACTATCACCACCGCCACTACTACTGCTACTATCACCACCGCCACTACTACTACTACTATCACCACCGCCACTACTACTACTACTACCACCACCGCCACTACTACTACTACTACTACCACCGCCACTACTACTAGTAGTACCACCGCCGCCACTGCTACTACTACCACCACCACCACCACCGTTACTACTACCACCAGCGCCACTACTACTAGTACCACCACCATCGTCACTACTAGTACTAGTACCACCACCATCGCCACTACTACTAGTACCACCACTACTACTAGCAGTACCACCTCCACCGCTACCACCACCACCGCTACTACCACCACCACTACTACTACCACCACTGCCACAACTACCACCACCACTGCAACTACCACCACCGCCACAACTACCACTACCGCCACAACTACCACCACCGCCACAACTACCACTACCGCCACAACTACCACCACCGCTATTACTACTACCCCCGCCACTGCTGCTACTACTACCTCCACTGCTACCACTACCGCCACTGCTACTGCTACCACTACCGCCACTGCTACTACTACTACTACCACTTCCGCCACTGCTACTACTACTACCACTTCCGCCACTGCTACTACTACTACCACTTCCGCCACTGCTACTACTACTACCACTTCCGCCACTGCTACTACTACCACTTCCGCCACTGCTACTACCACTTCCGCCACTGCTACTACTGCTACCACCACCGGCACTACTACACCGCCACTGCTATTACTGCCACCACTACTATTATTAATTATATCACAAACCACTATGTTTGCTACCAGTACCAGCACATGAGGTATTTTTTCTAATATCACCTACCACCACAGCTTCTACAACTACGTGTGGTCAGTGTGTTGATTCCTGGGTTCATCGCTCCAGCGGCCCAGGCTTCCTGGATCATGACCTGGTCAATCAGGTTGAGGGAGGTGGCGGCTCCAGAGCCCGGCTTTCCAGGAATGGTTGTGAACAGTTTAACAAGTTCCCTTCTGAAGACGGGTTTGCTGGTTATTACTTTTATACTTGAAGGAAGGCTCTTGAAAATCTTGATTATCTTTGCTAGTGAGTTATCTTTTAATGTATTTACTGGGGCCCCTTTCTTTTACTATTGTATTAATGGTATCCTGTATCGACGTTCTTCCGTCTTCATTAAAAGATATACAGTTATTGCACAAGTATCTCATGTCCCCTTCTTTATATTGAGATATTTTGTATGATTTATCATGCCTCTAGCCCTCGTAAATTTACGTAGCTGTAGTGTAGTCGATTCTGGGGGGGGGGGGGTCATCGCCTCCGTGACCCAGTCCCATACAAAGACTGGTTGAAATCTTGACTAATCATTATGTTTACCTGTTGCTCATCTTTAGTGTGTATATTTATAACCAATAACTCCCTCTCCCCCACCCTGATATTTTAACATTTCTTGCCCCTGTTCTAGAGTACTTTGATATAATAGGAGGTCTTAATAATATGTCTGACTGAATTGATTCGGGCACAGTCAGTCTCTCGTAAGTTTTCCACATCTATAATTTCGCCTGTCTTATTGTACATCAGTATTCAAATCTCTTGAGTACCAGTTCGTTAAAGTGTTAGTATTTCCTTGTTATCTAGCCTATTATTTTAATTGAAGTTGTGATTCTTGATTACCCTCTGGCTATTATTTAGAGTGCATTCATTGGGGGAAAAATGATCTGATACTGGTCTTTACAATTATGACGATACCGTTTGTGAAGGCATTGACCCTATGCTGGAATATAGGAAGAAGAAACTGCTGGTGAGCGCTGGTACCCGGAGGTTTCTGCTGACACTGATGTAACTGTGATAACTATTGGCCATAAGGCGTTTCACGGCCAAACTACTGCAGTTGCACAACCCAGGGCAACGTGAGTTTAGAGCAGGACGCTCCTGCCTCTAGCAACCACTGGATCACTGAGACCTGGTCTTGGATGCACTGGAGGACGAATAGATTGCAGATGTAGTATACACAGACTGCAGAAGTCTTCGACTTGTGCAATTATGATGTAAAAAATAATCATGGTAAGGAATAACTTGGAAAGTTGGCAGATGTATCTTTAACTTTCTAATCAATAGAACACAAAGTAATGGTAAACAGTTAAGTCGGAAGCTGCCACAGTGAAAAGCTCTGTTCTACAAGGTACAGTAGAGATGTCTTTTGCAGACGATACTAGAATCTTCATAAGTGTCATTCTCCTAGCGGATATAAACCAAGCTTTCCGATGGACCACGGAGAAATAACGTAATTTCCATACTCTGTTATGGGAAACTTGGGGAAATAACAGCAAGAACGGAGTATACAACAAATTCTAATCACACAATAGAGCGAAAAACTAATGTGAAGAACTTGTGTTCACAACAGTGTCGCTATCACATCTGCGAGGAAAATGATAGGATGATAATACGAACTTTCAAAAGAAGGGATACCATGTCGCTGATGATCCTTTTTAAATCATTTGTTCTCTCTTAGTTGGAGTACTTCTGTACACTAACAGCCCCATTCAAGGCAGGCGAAACTGCAGATCTAGAGAATGTACGGAGAACCTTCATTGCATGTATTAGTTTAGTAAAGGACCTTAATGAGAACGTTTGAGGTCCCACGACCCGTACTCCAGAAACGCAGTCGAGAAAGATGCATATAATCTACACCTGGAAAATTCTAGAGGAACTGGTCCCAAATTTGCACACCGAATTCTCTCCATACGACAAAAGAAGACTAGCAGGGATTCCATGAGTACACTGAAAGAAAATACAAAGTGCCCGGGGCCCAAAATTGTTCAACAGCCTACCATCATATATAAAGAGAATTACTAATAGACCCCTGATTGTCCTCAAGAGGGATCTGGACAGATACCTAAAGTTAGTGCCCGATCAGCCGGGCTTTGATTCGTAAATTGGATTACGTGCGACCATCAGTAACAGCCTGGTTGAGCGGACCCTGATCCATCGGACGTGAAGGCATTGACCTCCTTAACAACCTCCAAAAAGATTCCAGGTAAACTGTTTTCAGTGATCTATTGCTCCAAGGTACCGTAAATATTTACATAATACACACTTCCCAGTTTCATGTACTAGTGTTAAATACGTGTCGGTATTGATACTGTCTTTGACCTTTTTGGTTTGAATTTTCGTGTATTAAGTTTTTTTTCTCGTTAGCAGAGTAGGTTAAATTTTTATTACCTGACTCACTGAAAGACTTGAACTGTATCATACCAGCTTATTAGTTTATTGTCAGTAGTGGCTGCCACTCACACAGACTTCATCATCATCTGCGAAGATTAATTTATCCCTGACGTCTGTCACATATGAGAAAGAATTAAAGGCGAGTACTGTGCCTTGTGGAACAAAAATATTAGCTGTGGAGGACATTGATTTTTTTATTTCTCTTACGGTGCAATTTGTTAGAACGTGTAAGAACCACCTGTTTTGGATTATTCTTATTGCATGCATTTTGTGAGATCACATCATGATCTCTCACATAATTTTAAAAATTATGTACATACATGTATTACATCAGTATTTTCTTGTCCGCCATAAGTCTCCTGATGCAGGAACGTTCTGTTCTAAATCCATATTGTACTGAGTTGTCCAACAGTTGTAATTCCCTGTAGTAATAAAACAAAATATGCGCTTTATTACATTTTATTAAGACGTTTCGTCCACCAGGGACATCTTTCTGGAGAATTATTAACATGTAGAATGTATTTGTCGGTATATTCTACACTGGATATATATGGAGTTTCGTGTGTATTATTATTATTCTTTGCGTGTTTTCTAACGATTGTTACGTTGGCGCTTTTTTTCTTTTCTTTTTATTTTTTGCGAGTGTTTTACTTCCACTTTCTTGGAGTGGGATTGTTTCAGTGATTTATAGATTGGTATGATGTCTGTCTCTATTGGATATTTAAAAATATTTTTGTATCTGTCTGTATCATGTCTGTATGGAGTTGTTTAACCCGTTCTTTTAAAGTTATGTGCAGTATTACACTTGAAGTTTTTTTTTTTTTAACATTCCTATTGATCGTGTGTGTTTCATTTGTCAGTTATCTTTCTATAAATACCCGTAAGTATTATATACGTGGTGGTCAAGTCTTTGTGTGTGTGTGTGTGTGTGTGTGTGTGTGTGTGTGTGTGTGTGTGTGTGTGTGTGTGTGTGTGTGTGTGTGTGACAAGTCAGATAGGCATGGAATTCCTGCTTTTCTTTCGGGTACCTGTACAGGTCTCTCCACCTGCATGCGTGTTGTTTCTAGCCCAATAATCTAGCTTCCCTTACTCAAGGTAAATCCTAAAAAAGTAAGCTTGGTGATTAAGCGTTTCATATCACCACTGATATAAAAAAAGCAAAAGGAAAAGACTGTCTTCAAGTAGTACTGAGGCCCCACTTCAGTGATAAGGCAAAAAAGCTGAGTGCTCCACTGCGTATCACATCCTTGATATCAATGATTCTGCCCATGACCTGTACCCAATACTCCAGGTGTTCCCTCAGCCCCACGTCGTACTCCTGGATAGGTCAATTAAAACACTAGTATGTAGTGACAGTGAAAGTATAAGTAAACTAGAAACAAGAGTGCACCATAAATGAGTAAAATGTTTGGGAGGCATCCCACGGATATCAAGCCAGAGCTCTTTAAGTGTCACAGAGAAGAAAGATAAGCAGGGAAATAGATAGGTCACTTCGACTTACAAGCTCGATAGGAAGAGAGACGGGCAAAACAAGTAAGAAGAGCCCTCTCCATGTCTAAGGAAAGGACGAGTCAGTGAAAGCAAGCAAGTAAAACACACACACACACACACACACACACGTAAATACATAAACATACACACACATATACATATAGGTGAATACATATAGATGAGTACATACACATGCACATACTCTCAATCTCTCTTGTGCGCACACACACACACACACAAATAAATAAATGTCTGAAGATCTCACTTTTAAGGATCATAAATAGGGATGGGACGATACCAAATTTGTTGCTGATACTGTTACCAATACCAATACTTTGACACATTTCTAATCACAGTAGTGTCATTATCACACCCGCGAATACACTCCAGGTAGACCAAGTAGAAGCAGTGTATTACTCTTACTGGTTTGTGGTGTCTCGTGAATGATGAATCAAGCCTCACTTTTGGAAAGATCAAGTTATTTTGAAATTTTTTTTGAGATCAGGTGTATTGAACTTGTCACTCCTTTTTCACAAATGACAAAATTGTATTTAAAACACGAGCTTCGCGAGGAGAGAGAAGTGAGGATTAATGGGAAAGCTTTTGATGTTCCTTCAAGGCTTGTGAGATAGAGAACCTGATTACCCAGTAGTCACATGTAATAGTCGCTAAGCATAAGTTAATTGCCTTATATACTTCATAGTTTTCATCTTCAGATATGTTACGTTGAACAGCGGGGTCATGAATTATACCTTTAACAATTTAACCAACCATGCAGGTCAAGCACTTGAGACACTGCATTACTTCCCCAAAAGTCTTCTACAGATAGGAGGCATTAGCATACATTAATTCGAAAAAGTAGATTTAGAAAGGGCAACATAGGAGCAGGTCGGTGACTGCGTGCTTTGGTACAACACTCTAGTGGAAGGTATTTTAAATCATGGACAGTAAAGGTTATGGATAAGCAAGGGAATCGGTGAGCAAGGATTCGTCATGGCTACCAGTATTCATGCAGATTCTGGATATCGATAGCAGTTTAGCAGAGAAGATGCGTTCTTCTAGATCAGCAGTTTGCCACTACTAGATTACTTTGCAAGCATTAGAAGAAAATGTAGCATTTAAAACTTCTATAGTGTTTCGGTATCCCCTCAAGGGAGGTTCCTTGACGCTGGTGAGGGGCTCTTGATCTAGGGAATTGAATCTGTGCTCCGGTTCCCTGAATTGAGTTTGAATACCTTCCATCCCCTCCCATGCGCTGTATAATCCTATGGGTTTAGCGCTCCCCATGATTATAATATAGTATTTCGGTTAGAAAAATAAATGTATTATTATTTTTGTCATAAGTTCCCATTTGGAACCTTGAAGGTAATGTAACTTTGTTGGTTGATGAATGTACTATGTGATGGTGCGTTCACTTGAGACGGTGTCCCAACTGTATCTCGGGTGTAAGTGAACACTTCTTTTTTTGTGTGTTTAGTCCAGCTCACACTGGCGGCAGTCTACTGGGTCATTAAAATTTACACTAGTTGCATTGTTGTTGGACCTGACTTAGGTTCACTGGTTCAAAACATGTAGTTGGCTACTGACTTGGTCCACCAGTTCGCTGTAAATTTTGCTTGTTTCAAGCACACGTATGGCATACGTGATTCACATTTGCATGTTTTGCTGAATGCGAGTGAGCTTTCGTTAAATTATCAGTGGCCCAGTTCTTGCTCGTATATTATCATAATTTACTTATGCACGCAGGCGAACAACACGCAGACAAACAAAATACAGGGAAACCAAACCACTACCTGTTTGGAAGGGCAATATTGCCGACAGATTTGGTTAGAGAATACGGTGTGCAAATCACGTTTCATTAAAGCAAAAAATTTGCCTTTTCGTTGAATTAGAGAGAGTTAAGAAGAAACGAAACGTCTTTAAATGAAAATTTGCTGCACACTTGTCTTGGTACTGTGAACCACTAGCTGTTTTAAGTAGCAGATCAGCCTGGTTAGGTAATCCCGCGGGCTGCTAATACCAACAGCATTATTTACCTAGTATATATAACCAACATAAAGACTGGCCTTGGCTGAGCTTGAAGAGCAGAACTCGTGAAACGTAGCAAGATATACGAGAAACATTGCCACAACAATGGTACAAATCTTCAAAGGAGAACTCGACAAATGAGTGCAGGAAGTTCCTGATCATCGGGTTATGGCGGGTAATGTGGTTGGTGCGGCTTGACTGGGAAACCTGGGGGAGTAAGCAAGTCCTTGATACTGGCTACAGGTAGGCATTCCCTTCAAGGGAGGATGAAGGGAGTCCTTTGATGCTCTTGAAGGACTCTTGTTCCAAGGAATTAAGGCAACCCTCGTATGTCATCAGGATAGGCCACGTGTGGGAATGCGTGTTCTCCAGTTTGTGCACAATATCTTCATGACATTTTAGTATTGATCATTCTCGGTTTGGTTAACGTATATTAATCTGTATTTTCATAGAATTGCCCAACGATAACGACAGTAAAAAGAAAGAAGGATGGCTTACATTGAAATTTCGAGCACGTGAGTTGGGGGAACGAGTAAGTAGTTTGTATACATGAAGACGATTTTCGGGTGATTCACCCCCGCAGCCCGATCACAGACTAGTAAATTTTTAATTAGGTACCTTTACCTGATACCTTTGATATACCTTTAAGTTCAGAATTTTTTCTACTCCTAGAGCCCAACCCTGTTCCAAGCTCGTCTGGTGCTTGGTCATCCAGGCTGTTCCTGCTGGCTCACGTATCCATCACAGCCTGGTTGATCTGGCACCTGGTGAAGTTACTTCTACGGTTTCCTCTTGAAGACTACTGGACCAATATGTACTCACCTAATTGTACTCACCTAATTGTGGTTGCAGGGGTCGAGACTCAGCGCCTGGCCCCGCCTCTTCACTGATCGCTACTGGATCCTCTCTCTCTCTGCTTCCTGAGCTTTGTCATACCTCTTCTTAAAACTGTGTATGGTTCCTGCCTCCACTACTTCACTTGCTAGGCTATTCCACTTGCTGACAACTCTATGACTGAAGAAATACTTCCTAACGTCCCTGTGACTCGTCTGAGTCTTCAGCTTCCAGTTGTGACCCCTTGTCCCTGTGTCCCCTCTCTGGAACATCCTATCTCTGTCCACCTTGTCTATTCCCCGCAGTATCTTGTATGTCGTTATCATGTCTCCCCTGACCCTTCTGTCCTCCAGTGTCGTCAGTCCGATTTCCCTTAACCTTTCCTCGTACGACATTCCCTTGAGCTCTGGGACTAGCCTTGTTGCAAACCTTTGTACTTTCTCTAACTTCTTGACGTGCTTGACCAGGTGTGGGTTCCAGACTGGTGCTGCATACTCCAGTATGGGCCTAACATACACAGTGTACAGTGTCTTGAACGATTCCTTATTAAGGTATCGGAACGCTATTCTCAGGTTTGCCAGGCGCCCGTATGCTGCAGCGGTTATTTGGTTGATGTGTGCCTCCGGTGATGTGCTCGGTGTTATGGTCACCCCAAGGTCTTTCTCCCTGAGTGAGGTCTGTAGTCTTTGTCCACCTAGCCTATACTCTGTCTGCGGTCTTCTTTGCCCCTCCCCAATCTTCATGACTTTGCATTTGGCTGGATTGAATTCGAGAAGCCAGTTACTGGACCACATGTCCAGCCTCTCCAGGTCTCTTTGCAGTCCTGCCTCATCCTCGTCCGATTTAATTCTTCTCATCAACTTCACGTCATCTGCGAACAGGGACACTTCAGAGTCTATTCCTTCCATCATGTCGTTCACATATATCAAAAATAGCACTGGTCCTAGAACTGACCCCTGTGGGACCCCGCTCGTAACAGGCGCCCACTGTGATACCTCTTCACGTACCATGACTCGTTGCTGCCTCCCTGTCAGGTATTCCCTTATCCATTGCAGTGCCCTTCCTTTTACGTGTGCCTGATCCTCCAGCTTCTGCACTAATCTCTTGTGGGGAACTGTGTCAAAGGCCTTCCTGCAGTCTAGGAAAACGCAATCTACCCAACCCTCTCTCTCATGTCTTACTTCTGTTACCTTGTCATAAAACTCCAGGAGGTTTGTGATACAAGATTTGCCTTCCATGAACCCATGCTGGTTTTCATTTATAATCTTGTTCCTTTCCAGGTGTTCGACCACTCTCCTCCTGATGTATGTATGTGTGTGTGTGTGTATATATATATATATATATATATATATATATATATATATATATATATATATATATATATATATATATATATATATATATATATATATATGCGATTTTGGTTTAAATAGCAACGGTCTTCTTGCTGAATAAGGCAAGCGAAAATTTGTGTATGCAATAATTTCGCAAAAAAATCATTCTGATCCTAACTAAAAAAATATATTTAGTTGTTTGATTATTATTAAATTATTGTAAACTTATCTAAAATATATTTAGGTAGATTAGACTAAATTGCGCTTGTTATAATAAGGTTAGGTAAGTTTTCTAAGGTTCTTTTGGTATAAAATTATTTTTTCATTAACATTAATTAAAAAATCTTTCAACGTATAAGAGAAAATTTGAGAAAGAACTTAATTTTAAATGAATTCCTGCGTTTGTTTCCATGTATGTAACTGTCGCAAGATTACCTTGGATGTTTTTGTGTGTTGTACTTATTTTTAAGAATGTTTAGAGCGCTGAGCGATCTACCAAGTCAAAGCACTGTTCATAACAAGTTCTACTAAACTTGCTTCTTTCTTAAGCGAGGTAGTGAAACATGTCGATTGTGTGTTGTGTTTGCGTTCAGGGTTATAGGAGCGCTAAACCCGTGTTTCGGGGGATGGGGGGGGGGATGATTCATTCAGCACAAGGAGTACGAAGACAATTCTCTGTCAACTCATTCTTTGTCTCTAACTGTGCACTCCTGGTTATCAGTGATGTAGCACAGGGAGCAAGGCGTGCGGTTGTCTTCACCTTATACACCAGCCATCATTCTCCTATGCGCGAGTTATTTGTTGTGTATTGTTACTTTACGTCCAACGTGTACAATATTATGATACAACGTGAATATTATCCATACGCAATGGATAATTTTTTTTATACATATACAAGTAAAGTTCTAACTTTAACATTTAAGCTTGGTTAGAACAGTCACTGATTGGCACGGGCAAATAGAACGTAACCTAGTGTGCAAAATATTACTTGTATATGATACTCATTCTTATATGATTTGCTTGACATTATGGAACAGTAATTAACGAGCCCGAGCAGGCTACTCATCTTCGATCTTTGTGTGGAAAAAGACGGTGAATGTTCAATAAGGAAGCGTTTTAGTAGGAATGTCTTCTTCAGAAGCCATTCGTGGCTAAACATTTCATTAAATATACTGAACTGTACGTGTCTTTTTCCCACTTCATGTTTGTATTTCCATACCATACGCTTGTATCTGTGTTGGTTAGCTCACGGTGAATAACATTTATCAGTTTAGAGGAAGCGTTAAGACGTTGATACCTCATAAGAAAATTGACGTAGTAAATAAAGATGGGGTTACTTCATCAGTGAACGAGAATTTCAGGAGATTCTGTAAATCGTTTATAAATAAACGCAAGTTTTCTTTTAGAAATGTGTTATGGTGAGAGGGAGGTTGATACTGGTTACCCCCTGGTGTGTGCTGGTGGGAGGGATCCCTGGTTCTTGTAGTGTGGGAGGGACCCAGGGCTATGTCCTCTGAGTCAACGCTTCTTTAAAAATACTGTGTTTACAGTAATACTTTGCTAGGGCTGCAAAAGATTGTACGAAGCTGTGGTGTTTTACCTGGCCTTCTTCCCGAAGTCTTATAACGTTCGCAACGTTCAAAAATTAATATGATTTTTTTTATTCAAGTAAATCTTATTTATACTTGTGTGGCTGGTGTCGGGAGATAACCCTTGATTAAACGATGACAAGGTGTTCTGGACATTGTTGTCGAGTCAGTGAGTGTGGGCAGCCAAGGTTGGCAGGTGGGAGGGGTAGGTTTTGGGGTGTATACCGCGTGCTTGTGTACGTGCGCGCCCACAGTATTACTTATATATAATTGCGTAACAAAATTATGCTCGTGGTAACCCAGCTAAAGAATTTAGTTTTTCATATTTTAAAGGTATGGGGTATTTACTAAATGTGGTCAGAATTATGCCTAAAGCATTTATCAACATTCCATGTGTAATGCTAAGTTAAATACCGCATGTAATGTTTTGTAACCCAGGTTCCTTCCTGACCGCATTCATAGTATTTTTAAATCGTCTTGGAGACTGTCGGTAATATTCTAGCATTACTCAGTTGCAGGCTAGGCGATTTGCATAGCAGAATTTACCATCCTGGAACCATTGCTTATCTCATATGAATCGGCGTCTTAGGATACACTAATGTTTTTTTCCAACATCTTCGTCTAAATGTTTGTTTGCGATACTGGCCTGTAAAGTAGTGCTTCCAGTATTAATTTTGTTTCATTTTTGGGAAAAGCATACATAAGGGGGATTGCCAATAGATCCTTGGCTGTCTTTCAAGAAGGCACTGGACAGGTACCTAAAGTCAGTACCTGACCAGCCGGGCTGTGGTTCGTACGTCAGTTTGCGTGCGGCCAGCAGTAACAGCCTGGTTGATCAGACCCTGATCCACCACGAGGCATGGTCTCAGACCGAGCCCCCGGGACGTTGACCCCCGAAACCCTCTCTAGGTAAATATTTGCAGTTATCAAGCTGTTTGTCAGTTGCCCATGATACTTGTAGATCCTTGTGAGGTCACGTAATATACAGCTCCTCTTAAGATTTTAAGTGATATCCCATTAGTCCCATTGTTTTTACCTGGTCTTATTTCTTTAGAAGCCTATTCACTTTCGTCTTTATTGTGTTGATTTCCTCCAGCCTGCTTCTTATCCCTTTCTCCCTGTGTTCTATCACCCATGTTTGTGTTTAACTATAATGGTGTTAGTGTGGAGTGAGGAGAAGTGTAAGGTGAGAAGAGTGAAAGGGAGGAAAGTGAAGGGAGGAGTAAAGATCATCCTGTCTGAGACATCTCACGAAAACACGTTGGGTTGCCCACTCCATACTATACATGTGTTCCTCCTCACCTTTCCCTGGATGGTGGTAGCTGCCAGTATTCTAAGCTTGTATACACCTTTGCTAGTTTTCCTTGGTTGGTAGTAGCTGCCTGTGTACTTGTATACACCTCTGCTGGCTGCCCCTGGCTGGTGGTACCTAGCAGTCTACTAAGCATCTGTAAACTTTCCCAGCTGGTGGTAGGTTTCACTGTACTAAGGTTGTGCACATTGGCGTGGTAACTGTTCGTATCCACCGCCACTCTTCTCTAGCTCCAGATGATGTGCTTTCTCGGCTAGTGTTTGTCTTCCGTCACTCTTGCCCCTTGCTGGTATGTGTTTAGGTTAGTTCCGGATCAGCCGGGCTATGGCACCTACCCTGGAGTGCGTGTTGTTAACGCCAACAGTTAAGTTATCATCCAGGAGGGATGGTTTGGGACTGGGTCGCAGGAGTTTTATGGGTTTATTTTAAATAAAATAAATAGCATAATGCTGGGAGGCAGTTGAACAGTCTCGGGCCCCTGACACTTATTGTATGGTCTCTTAACGTGCTAGTGACACCCCTGCTTTTCATTGGGGGGATGGTGCATCGTCTGCCAAGTCTTTTGCTTTCGTAGTGAGTGATTTTCGTGTGCAAGTTCGGTACTAGTCCCTCTAGGATTTTCCAGGTGTATATAATCATGTATCTCTCCCTCCTGCGTTCCAGGGAATACAGGTTTAGAAACCTCAAGCGCTCCCAGTAATTGAGGTGTTTTATCTCCGTTATGCGCGCCGTGAAAGTTCTCTGTACATTTTCTAGGTCGGCAATTTCACCTGCCTTGAAAGGTGCTGTTAGAGTGCAGCAATATTCCAGCCTAGATAGAACAAGTGACCTGAAGAGTGTCATCATGGGCTTGGCCTCCCTAGTTTTGAAGGTTCTCATTATCCATCCTGTCATTTTTCTAGCAGATGCGATTGATACAATGTTATGGTCCTTGAAGGTGAGATCCTCCGACATAATCACTCCCAGGTCTTTGACGTTGGTGTTTCGCTCTATTTTGTGGCCAGAATTTGTTTTGTACTCTGATGAAGATTTAATTTCCTCATGTTTACCATATCTGAGTAATTGAAATTTCTCATCGTTGAACTTCATATTGTTTTCTGCAGCCCACTGAAAGATTTGGTTGATGTCCGCCTGGAGCCTTGCAGTGTCTGCAATGGAAGACACTGTCATGCAGATTCGGGTGTCATCTGCAAAGGAAGACACGGTGCTGTGGCTGACATCCTTGTCTATGTCGGATATGAGGATGAGGAACAAGATGGGAGCTAGTACTGTGCCTTGTGGAACAGAGCTTTTCACCGTAGCTGCCTCGGACTTTACTCTGTTGACGACTACTCTCTGTGTTCTGTTAGTGAGGAAATTATAGATCCATCGACCGACTTTTCCTGTTATTCCTTTAGCGCGCATTTTGTGCGCTATTACGCCATGGTCACACTTGTCGAAGGCTTTTGCAAAGTCTGTATATATTACATCTGCATTCTTTTTGTCTTCTAGTGCATTTAGGACACTGGCCGATTCCCACCAAGGCAGGGTGGCCCGAAAAAGAAAAACTTTCACCATCATTCACTCCATCACTGTCTTGCCAGAAGGGTGCTTTACACTACAGTTTTTAAACTGCAACATTAACACCCCTCCTTCAGAGTGCAGGCACTGTACTTCCCATCTCCAGTGAACCCTCGAATTTAGTCGTGCCTATTCTGTATGCAAAACTATTTTTATTATCTATAAAATGTATTTTTTTGTTAATATTTTTGGGTGCCTGGAATGGTTTAATTGGATTTACAATATTTCCTATGGGAAATATTAACAAAAAATACATTTTATAGATAAAAATAGTTTTTCATACAGAAAAGGCACGACTAAATTCGAGGGTCCACTATATATATATATATATATATATATATATATATATATATATATATATATATATATATATATATATATATATATATATATATATAATGTCGTGCCGAATAGGCAAAACTTGCGATCTTGGCCTAAATAGCAACGCTCATCTTGCCATATAGGACAAGTGAAAATTTGTGTATGCAATAATTTCGCCAAAATCATTCTGAACCTAACGAAAAAAAATAATTTCACTGTGTTTGTTTAGTATTAAATTATTGTAAACAAATCTAAAATATATTTAGTTGGGTTAGGCTAAAATAAATTGTTCTTGTTATAATAAGGTTAGGTAAGTTTATTAAGATTCTTTTGTAGCAAAATTAAAAATTTTTACATTAACATGAGTTCTTGCTAATTGAACAGTTTTACATATTCGGCACGACATTATATATATATATATATATATATATATATATATATATATATATATATATATATATATATATATATATATATATATATATATATATATATAATGGCGTGCCAAAAAAGTAAAACTTAGGATTTTGGCTTAAATAGCAACGCACTTCTTGCCGAATAAGGCAAGCGAAAATTTGTGTATGCAGTAATTTCGCAAAAATCATTCTGAGCCTAACGAAAAAAAATTATTTCAATGTGTTTGTTTATTATTAAACTATTGTAAACTTATCTAAAATATATTTAGTTGGATTAGGCTAAATTAAATTGCGCTCGTTATAATAAGGTTAGGTAAGTTTCCTAAGGTTCTTTTGGTACAAAATCATTAATTTTTATATTAACATGAATGAAAAAAAAATCTTTTAATGTATAAGAGAAAAATTTAGAAAGGACTTAATTTTAAATGAGTTCTTGCTAATTGACTGGTTTTACCTATTCGGCCTTCCTGCACCTTTATTCTGTAATATTGTATATTATATAAATGCCCCAACTGTTCGTTGCGGTATATTGGTAGTTCTTTACGAAGATTCCAATTTAGAATATGCTAGCACAGAGGTGTCTCGCAGAACTGGGTCTTCCTTTGACTCGCCCATCTCACTCAGAAATTCTGGAATATTCATTCGCCTTAAATCAGCTATTAAATTCTTGGAGTGCTATAAACACATGTATAAAACACTGGGTCAATATCTGTGCTTCAAGGTTTTCCAACATATTTCTAGCAGATAGAAATATTGCTGGAATAAAAAGCAAAATTTAAAGCGGAAGAGAGACCGCTATCCTGAAAGTGCGATATCAGCCGGGTTGTAATCCTAAGGGAGGGGGGGATGAAGCTTGCGGGTCGCTTGCACAAAGACCCTGGTTGATCAGGTGATCAACAGGGAAGTCTGGCATCGATCTGAGAGAGTAGAACTTTCGAAACCGGTCGCAGGTTCTTTAATCTAGCCTAATTTAAAATAAAGTAAATAGTATTTGACTAAAAGTAAAAGTACATAAGGATTGACACCACTCCTCCCGTTCTTTCAAGTACACCTAACATTCACCAGGTGCTGTATGGACCCCCTGTAAGTTTAACGCTTTCCCATAAAAAATACACCTGGGTGATTTTTTTCGTCTACACTTCATGCACAAACTATCTTAATCGCTAGTTTGCTTTGTACACCATTTACTTGGCTGGAGCCTCGTCAAGGGTAGGGAAGAAGTTTCCACCAATTTGGCGAAGACCTGATCAGTCCAGTATAGTTCTTGAGTTTAAAGTAAGTCTGTCGAGTGCACGTGGAGTCGTTAAAGTCGTAATTCACCTGTACAAAGGCATGAATACTTTGACCTTCCAAACCTTGATCAAGTTAATTCATTGCATATAGATGTCTTAAATTTATATAAAGATACTCAATTCTGGGTGTTTATGTATACGCAGATATACAGCTCTGTGTATATACGTAATAGGGGTGTATATACCCTGTCGTATGAGTAATCTAATTCATTAGGTGGAGGCTGCGAAAAGTGAGCGTAACAGAGCAAGTTAGCCTGACAGCCAGCGTGACGGCTCTGCCTAATGTCTTATACTGGCACTCTGATAAGCATCAGGATTAAGTGACGTCCAAGTGTAACTGTTACTCTGCCACACACCACACACTGGTCCGTTAACATTTACCGTTTAGTTAACAATCAAGTGTATATCCATCCAGAGGTGTATATCTCAGTGTGTTTACACTGAGAAATGTGTATTTCAGTGTATGTACTCCTCAAGGGAGGTTCTTTGATGCCGGTGAAGACTTGACCTATGCCGAGAAATTGGCTTAAAATCATATATGAGAAATCGTGTATTGTTTTAAATGTAAGAGGATGGATTAGGGAATTAGGGACAGTTTTGATCCATAGGTGAATTTGGCTGTAATTCCTTGAAGCAAGAGGTATTTACCGACATTAGGAAAACCTCATTGGCGGTAGGGGAGTAGGAAGAACTGCCGTTGATTGATAGTTAGTCGTGTTTCACTAAAATCACCATGTTATTGTTGATAAGACATAGTTCTTCAGATAAGATAGGAAGTGTCCCTATTTTCGTTATCATCAGTCTGATGCATTGCCATGGACAGAACCCCAACAGCTTTCCGTTTGTCTCTTGCTCTCTCCACTCACACCACCATAGTAATTCACAAGATAATGAATCAGTGTTAATGAAACGGTTAGTAGAGTAGTGAGAGGGGGAGACGGTTGTTTTGTCAGAAATTGCTGCGAGACCTCTAAATTGGTGAATAAATGGTGTCGTGAGAGTCTTTCTTTCCTTCCTTCCCTCCCTAACATGTACAAGCATCACCCACACCACGAGTGATACATCTACAGAATGGAACGTTTCCTGGTTGTGCTGAAAAAGGTAGTTTATGAGAGGTTTTAACAAAGCAGAAGTGATGTAAGAAGAGCAGAGTATATGGAGAGTAAAAAAAATGAAGAGAGTAGTGGGAGAGTGCAAAATGAAAGCAAATGATAGAGTGGGAGAGGCACTGTCAAGAAATTTTGTTGAGAATAAGAAAAAAAATTGGAGTGAAATAAAAAAAAGTTAAAGCCTAGGGAATGAATGGATTTGTCAGTTAAAAACAGAGTAGGGGAGTTAGCAGATGGGGAGCTGGAGGTATTGGGTAGATGGCGGGAATATTTTGAGGAACTTTTAAATGTCGTTGAAGAAATGGAGGCAGTAATTTTGTGCGCTGCCCAGGGAGGTATAACATCTTTTAGGAGAGAAGAGCAGGATGTGAGGGGGGGGGGTGCGTGAGGCATTACTTATAATGAAAGGGGGTAAAGCAGCTGGAAATGATGGGATCATGACAAAAATGTTGAAAGCAGAGGGAGATATAGTGTTGGAGTGGTTGGTATTTTTGTTTAATAAATATATGAAAGAGGGGAAGGTACCTAGAGATTGGCAGAGAGCGTGTATAATTCCTTTATATAAGGGGAAGGGGGACAAAAGAGATTGTAAAAATTATAGAGGAATAAGTTTACTGAGTATACCAGGTAAAGTGTATGATAGGGTTATTATTGAAAGAATTAGAGGTAAAACAGAGAGTATGAGTGCAGATGAGTAAGGAGACTTTAGAATGGATAGAGGATGTGTAGATCAGGTGCTTACATTGAAGCATATATGTGAACAGTATTTAGATAAAGGTAGGGAAGTTTTCATTGCATTTATGTATTTAGAAAAGGCATATGATAATGGATAGGGGAACAGTGTGGCAGATGTTGCAAGTATATGAAATAGGTAGTAAGTTACTAAATGCTGTAAACAGTTTTTATGAGGATAGTGAGGCACATGTTAGGGTATGTAGAAGAGAGGGAGATTTCTTCTCAGTAAAAGGAGGTCTTAGACAGGGATGTGTAACGTCACCATGGTTGTTTAACATATTTATAGATGGGGTTGTAAAATAAGTAAATGCGAGGGTGTTGGGGAGAGGGGTGAAATTAAATTATGGGGAATCAAATACAAAATGGGAGTTGACACAGTTACTTTTTGCTGATGATACTGTGCTTTTGGGGGATTCTAAAGAAAAGTTGCAAAGTTTAGTGGACGAGTTTGGGAGGGTGTGTAAAGGTGGAAAGTTGCAAGTGATCATAGATAAGAGTAAGGTAATGAGGGTATCAGACAATTTAGATAACTGGATATCACATTGGAGAGAGGAGGAGTATGGAAGAAGTGAACGTTTTCAGATATTTGGGAGTTGACGTGTCAGCAGATGGGTTTATGAAGGCTGAGGTTAACCATAGAATTGATGAAGGAAAACAGGTGAGTGGTGCATTGAGGTATCTGTGGAGACAAAGAATGTTATCCATGGAAGCAAAGAAGGGAATGTACGAGAGTATAGCGGTACCAACACTCTTAAATGGGTGTGAAGCTCAGTTTGTAAATAACGCAGCGAGGAGGTGGCTGGAGGCAGTGGAGATGTCGTGTCTAAGGGCAATGTGTGGTGTAAATATGCAGAAAAGTCGTAGTGTGGAAATTAGGTGGTGGTGTGGAGTTACTATAAGTATTACTCACAAGGCTGAAGAGGGGCTGTTGAGATGGTTAGGTCATTTAGAGAGAATGGAACAAAGAATGGCTTGGAGAGCGTATAAATCAATTGGGGAAGGAAGGCGGGTTAGGGGGTCGTTCCCTGAAAGGCTGGAGGAAGGGGTTAAAAGAGATTTTGTGGGCGAGGGGCTTGGACTTTCAGTAAGCATGCGTGAAAGTATTAGCTGGAGACTAGTGGTTTTTGGGACCTGACGAGCTGTTGGAGTGTGAGCAGGGTAATATTATGTGAAAGGATTCAAGGAAACCGGTTAGCCGGACTTGAGTCCTGGAAAGGGGAAGTACAATGCCTGCACTTTAAAGGTGTTTAGGATATTGGAAGTTTGGAGGTACGTCTAAACTGTCGTATCTGAGCGCCTCTGCAAGGACAGTGATTATGTATGAGT
>NW_027195271.1:202500-241215 GCF_038502225.1 Cherax quadricarinatus
GTGGAAAATAAACAAATGCAGTATAATGCGATCCTTTATTGATGACGTTTCGCGCACACAGTAGGCTTTATGAAGCCAGATAAACCTGGAGACGGAGGAGGAGGATCTTGCATCTTGACAAGATAAGTATATGATGAGAGGTAATCCTAATACCTTATGCTAAATATGCGAAGGCAAGAAAGACCTTTTGATTGTAGATGAGGTGGGTGGAGTACAGATGTGTCAAGAGTGTGGGAATGATCTGTGGATATTATTTCAAAATGTTCTTATCCTGGAGTTGTCAGAAGGGTTCATACTTTACTGGAAAAAATATATGGGTTTATACATAGAACAAAACTCATACTAATGAGAGACATACTTAAATATGGCGCATGTCTGAGGAATCTTGATTTGAATAAACCTGTAGATAGCATGCTCGTTACTACTATCAGTAAAAATTAATAAAATGGGAAGGGAGTAATAAAGAAAGGTTAAAATACTGCCGTTACGTAGCATCAGTAAGAGGGAAGAGTGCGTGTTGTACGTAGGTACCGGCTTCCTAGGTAGCTTTTTCCCAGCTTGCTGCAGCCCGCTACAAGACTTGCTACCTATTCCTTGGTGGCAGTGACCTCCTTGGCCCCTTGTGGCTGACTCCCACACTTAGCACTCCCCATCAGACTCTACCTATCATGCGCATTATACATGTTATCGTATGAAAACAGACACCTTAGGACACTACATGAGTGCTTCCTATTTAGGTATGTACGCTACACTTCATGTATACGACACACCACACCTGCATGTGTACACTTCATCGTATTCAGCACACCTCACGTTATAAACTCGTAGGGTTATTTCCCCGGTTGTGGCTCATTTATAAAGGGAATAAGGGTTGGTGATTGTAGAGTTTTTCTTGTTTGTTTTTCAGCTTGTTTGTTACGAAGAGATACCTGTTTCGGAACTACTGTTAGTGGGGCAACGTTTCATTCTGCGTAAAACTTCATCAAGATTATCAAGTTCTACACGGTGAAACCTGACAGTGACAAACATATTTCACACATGTCACTGGTAAAGCGCAGACTGACGATGAAGGACTCTTGATTCAAGAAATTAGATACATTTCCCATTCTTGTGTCAAACCTGATTACTTCAAGGCTGTGTATGACCAACATGTTTAAGTTTTCACCAAGATGATAATAAACTAGTTGTACTCGCTCATTTGTGCCTGCAAAGGTTGATTCATAAGTCAACTCCCGGCCCCGTCTCTTAACTACGTATATGTATTTTGCGTGTGAAGACACGTGGTTCCTAAATTCCTAAAAGCAAGGCCTATGGAAAATTGTGGTTGTTCCATAACTGTGTGTGTGTGTCATTGGTGGTAAGAGTTGGTAGTTGAGGCTATATATAGGTGAAAGGGAGATGGTGCCCACTTTCCACACGGCTCCCAGCTCTTCCTACCATCACTATTGCCGGAACTAGGGTAGAAGTTTTTCAAGAGGACTAGTTCGCCATAGTACCGAATCAGCCAAGCTATGTAGTCGTAGGGGCCGTTAGTAGCAGCAACTTAGTTAACGAAATAATCAACAAGGAAGTCAGAGGTCAGACCGGGTTGCGAGTGTAGTAGAGTTTAAAAACAGCACGACGCAGACTCGCAACATCATGGAAATTTTCATCCCTAAAACAGATTAAGGTCAGCTCCTGGTGTGTGTGGGGGGAGGTGTGAATTGAGTGAGATAGAGAGAGAGAAAGGGGGGGGAGGCCGGTAGGCCGTCTCCCACCAAGCCAGGGTGACCCGAGAACGAAGAAACTAAAAGTTTTTCTTTTAGTAATTTATAGAGGAGAAGGGGTTATTCGCCCTTTGCTCCCGGCATTTTAGTCGTCTCTTATGACACGCATGGCTTACGGAGGAAGAATTCTTTTCCGCTTCCGAATGGAGATGAAAGGAAAATAAATAAGGACAAGAACTATTTAAAAAAAAATAGAAAACGGTTTGTATCCATATACGTCTACGTGCATGTGTAGCGTGACCTAAGCGTAAGTAGAAGTAGCAAGACGTACCTGTTATCTTGCGTGTTTATGAGACAGAAAGAAAAGACACCAGCAATCCTTTCATTGTGTAAAACAATTACAGGTTTCCGTTTCACGCTCATTTGGCTGGACGGTAGTAACTCCCTGGGTGGGTGCTGTCAACCTTCTACACACAGTACATATTAATTGGGACAGTGAAATAAGGTATGTATTTGGAACGCTTAGCCCACTCTGTTTGAAGAATGTCCATTTTTTCTGGAAGTAGCATAGCATCCTGCAGGAGCATCAGAGGTCTCTGCAGCAAAGAGTTGCCAAAAAGTGTTCATCGTTCCCTCAACAGTAACAAGCCGTCCAGGGCTTTCCCCAAAACAACATCTTGGGTGTTCTGGCGCTTGTTGAATGTGTCGATTCATTTGTCGTCCATCCAGTATGATCAAGTTCCCACCGCAGCTGTTGTTTCTTCGTAGCAGCAGTCAATAATTGTTTCTTTACTGAATTTCTGCCAACTTTAAAGAGCATTCGTCGAACAGTTGAAGAATCAACATTGATGCCAGCTGAAACCAAATCTTTCTGTAGCTGTTTGCTGTTTTTCTTGGGATCCTTCACACTATTTCTTATGATAACCTTGTCATTGTTAAGTGTTGTCTTGCGTTTTCTTCCACATCTTCCTCGACGCAGCGTTCCACAACCATCAGTGTCGTCAGCTCTTTTCAGAATCCGACCAACAGTTGACTTTGTTAGGCTCAAACTTTCTGCAATCTGCCTGATACTCAAAGAGTTACAGTACTTGTACGCTTTACAGATTTAACATCGATCATGAATTTCAACAGTAATCATGAATTGAAGGGAAGAATTTGACGAAACCACATTCACTCACAACCATCCAGCAATAGCTGGATAGTTGCCAGAAGTTAGTAGCAAACTCGTGTGAAAAGAAAAGAACCCCAACTACATTAATTAAGCCTGAGACCAAGGCATATTATGTGATACTCAAAATAACTATTAATTTTATATGTATGCTTAAAAATATCAACATTAACACTATCTCACTATTGTGAGTTATTCCCCCTCCCCCACACAAAAATGCACTATCGACAAGTGCCTTTGACAACCAGTAACTAACACTACAGGCCAAGTAATGAATAAAGACATTATCATCTCAGAGAAATTAAGCTAGTTGTATTTAACCTTCCTGTGTTATCACTTATTATGCAATAAGCATTCCCTTGTATATTTAACAGTCATTATAATTTTAAAAGTAAAAACTATCGGTATCTGCCGAAAACTTAGAGTATCGATATCGGGGGAAAAATGGTATCTTCCCATCCCTGTAAAGAGTTTTTATGAGGATAGTGAGGCTCAGGTTAGGGTGTGTAGAAGAGAGGGAGACTACTTCCCGGTAAAAGTAGGTCTTAGACAGGGATGTGTAATGTCACCATGGTTGTTTAATATATTTATAGATGGGGTTGTAAAAGAAGTAAATGCTAGGGTGTTCGGGAGAGGGGTGGGATTAAATTATGGGGAATCAAATACAAAATGGGAATTGACACAGTTACTTTTTGCTGATGATACTGTGCTTATGGGAGATTCTAAAGAGAAATTGCGAAGGTTAGTGGACGAATTTAGGAGTGTGTGTAAAGGTAGAAAGTTGAAAGTGAACATAGAAAAGAGTAAGGTGATGAGGGTATCAAATAATTTAGATAAAGAAAAAGTGGATATAAAATTGGGGAGGAGGAGTATGGAAGAAGTGCATGTTTTCAGATATTTGGGAGTTGACGTGTCGGCGGATGGATTTATGAAGGATGAGGTTAATCATAGAATTGATGAAGGAAAAAAGGTGAGTGGTGCGTTGAGGTATATGTGGAGACAAAAAATGTTATCTATGGAGGCAAAGAAGGGAATGTATGAAAGTATAGTAGTACCAACACTCTTATATGGATGTGAAGCTTGGGTTGTAAATGCAGCAGCGAGGAGACGGTTGGAGGCAGTGGAGATGTCTAAGGGCAATGTGTGGTGTAAATATTATGCAGAAAATTCGGAGTGTGGAAATTAGGTGGTGGTGTGGTGTTAAAAGTATTAGTCAGAGGGCTGAAGAGGGTTTGTCGAGGTAGTTTGGTCATTTAGAGAGAATGGATCAAAGTAGAATGACATGGAGAGCGTATAAATCTGTAGGGGAAGGAAGGCGGGGTAGGGGTCGTACTCGAAAAGGTTGGAGGGAGGGGGGTAAAGGTGGTGGTGTGGGCGAGGGGTTTGGACTTCCACCAAGCGTGCGTGAGCGTGTTAGATAGGAGTGAATAGAGACGATTGGTATTTGGGACCTGACGAGCTGTTGGTGTGAGCAGGGTAATATGTAGTGAAGGGATTCGGGGAAACCGGTTAATTTATATAACCGGACTTGAGTCCTGGAAATGGGAAGTACAATGCCTGCACTCTAAAGGAGGGGTTTGGGGTATTGGCAGTTTGGAGGGATATATTGTGTATTTTTATATGTATATACTTCTAAACTGTTGTATTCTGGGCACCTCTGCAAAAACAGTGATTATGTGTGAGTGAGGTGAAAGTGTTGAATGATGAAAGTGTTTTCTTTTTGGGGATTTTCTTTCTTTTTTGGGGTCACCCTGCCTCGGTGGGAGACGGCCGACTTGTTGAATATATATATATATATATATATATATATATATATATATATATATATATATATATATATATATATATATATTATATAATATAATATTGTTTGTGTGTAAGTTAAAATTATTTATTGTAATTTTAATAATAAAACTATATAATTTACACTTGTTTTAACGTTGTAGCTGACAATACAGGGAAGTACGAAACGCCAGATTTATATGGTGGTAAAGAAAAGAAGATTGCAAACAGTGAATGATAAGCAAATATTATTGTAACTGAATACTGTGTAGTTAGGCAGACCACTTGAAGGTTGAAGGTTCAGTTGAACTAGACGATGAGTGTTAGCAAAGACTTAATACTACAAGCTAAGGTTTATTCCTCTACCTCAAATCAAAGCCTGGCCCTTGCAATTAATAAAACTTCATGCTATATGTGTGTGTTTTCTTTCTGTATTAAGGTGTGCAAGAAACTCAAAATATTTCTATTCCTACACAAAATCCAAGCTAAGAACTACCTGTAGAATTGGACCACTACTGAGAGGAGACTCGTATACTGACGATGAACAGGAAATGAGTGAAATCCTAAAAGAACAGTATGAGTCGGTGTTCAGCAACCCACTAAATGACAGCAACGTAGAAAATGCAGAAATATTTTTCACTTCAGAAGAAGGCCGCACAGACCAACTAACTGACATTTGTACAAATCCCATAGATTTCGAAAAAGAAATGGAAAACATGCCCACTCACTCAGCACCTGGACCAGATTCATGGAATGCTTTGTTTATAAAGAAGTGCAAAGTACCACTAGCACGAGCCCTCAGTATTCTTTGGAGAAAGAGCTTAGACCTAGGTGAAATACCGGAGGCCTTAAAGAGTGTAGACATAGCTCCTTTGCACAAGGGAGGCAGTAGCGCACTAGCTAAAAATTACAGACCAGTAGCCCACACTGTTAGTGCCCGCCGCCCCTGGTCTAACATTATACATCACGACCCGGTTGATCATGAACTGCTGAGAGGAATCTGTCGAGGTACCGAAGAATCGTAGTCTCTTAACATTCATTGAGTTTCCTCTCGATGTACTCATCGCTCCCCTGCACCATCCACCAAGCCTCTTGTGTTCAGAAGTGATAATTTCAGTGTACAGGTTTGGGACCAATCTTGTTATTCCCGTAGTCTGTTTATATTGTATGTATCGGTAGACTGTCTGCATGACAAGCATGCCAAGCACACAGCCTGATCCGTGTTGTCACTGTATGAATTTGTTAACTATAGGGATTTGGCATTTGAGTTTGTCACTCATAGATCAGTGATGCCTGACCTGTAGATCATACCTCATTCTGGGAATGCGTGGACAGCGAACGCAGGCTACCGCCAGCATGCTTTAGACAGTTATAATGTAAGCACCTGACAGACATAAATACAGTGGAAAACATTCAAAGTGGGATAAAGTTGATCACATGCATCAGAAATCTTTCCTACAAGGGTAGACTTGGGGCACTGCACTGCAGTCTAGAAAGGCACAAAATTATGAGGGGGATATGATTGAGGTGTATAAATGGAAGACAGGAATAAATAAGGGGGATACAAATAACGTGCTAAAAATATCTAACCAAGACAGACTTGCAGTATTGAGTTAAGTTGGAAAAAAATCAAGTTCGGAAAGCACTGGTTTGATAATACAGTTGTGGATGAGTGAAGCAGACACCCGAGTAGCGTCAGTGAAACAAACCTCGGGTGGCTTTAAAAATAGGTTAGACAAGTACACGAGTGGTTCTGACTTGAACCTACCTTGCATGGGTCAATAGACCTGCTGCATTGCTCCTTCTGTCTTATGTTCAAACTGGACGGCTGGCCGGTTCATGAAAATTATAATCTCATATTACCTCCGTCGTCACAATCAGGCTGCAGTATTAGGGTTAAAAGCAGCCGTTATTACCGGGATACCTCAGAGATGTTTAAAAGACAATATTCAAAATAAAGTTGCTAGTAATGGCAAATCAGTTGATCAACAAAGATAGTAGAGGGCAACGAGTGGCTAGCTCCCTTAAGGTTTACTATACAAATAGTAGGAGTCTAAGAAATAAGATAGATGAGCTAAAATTACTTGCAAGTGTAGGTAATATAGATATTATTGGTATAACAGAGACCTGGTTCAACCTGAAAGATAGAGAAATACCTTCTGAATGCAACATACAGGGTTATAAACTATTCCACATTGATAGAGTCAACAGGAAGGGTGGTGGAGTGGCGGTGTATGTCAGAGAAAATTTAAATTGTTGTCTTAGACATGATATAAGATTAGAAACATCGAACACAGAATCTATACACAAATAACCCGCACATAAAAGAGAGAATCTTACGACGACGTTTCGGTCCGTCTTGGACCATTTACAAAGTCACACTAACCAGAAGTGGAGCAGGACGGCTATGTATAGGCAGGAAGAGGTGGAGGTAGTAGTAGTAGTACAAGAATGGTATATAATACCGACAAGATGAAATTAAGACTGAGGATCACAGATGCGGAGGGCACGGAGAAAGAGGGAAATAAGAACACTTTTCTTGACAGGGGAAGCATGATAGGAAAAGTAGTGAATGTACATGCCACTGTGCATAGGTTTTCGGTAAACGGAAAAGGAAAAACCTGTATCTGAGCGGTGGACATGGACATCAAGGAAAGGAAGCAAGGAATTAGATTCCCATTCAGTTTTAAACTTAATGGAAGGGGCAAGATTATTAAGTGGCATGTACATTCACTACTTTTCCTATCATGCTTCCCCTGTCAAGAAAAGTGTTCTTATTTCCCTCTTTCTCCGTGCCCTCCGCATCTGTGATCCTCAGTTCCTTCCAGCAGAAATTTCCACTCTTCATAATTCGTTTTCCCGTCTTGGCTACCCTTCCCATTTCATAGACTCTGCCCTCACGTGCTAAACGTAATTTCTTCTCTCCCAAACTCTCTACTCCTGGGAACTCTTCTATCCTCTGCCTTCCCTACATTTCCGGTCTTTCTAATCTCAACAATTCTCTCCGTCCTTTAGACATCAAGCTTACCTTCCGCCAGACTAACACTAATCTCGTTCATACCTCTCCTCCCTCTACAGATGTTCCTGGTGTCTACTCTATTTCTTGCTCCTCCTGTCCTCTTCAATACTTCGGAGAAACTGGTCGATCTCTTTCTGACAGACTTAGGGAGCACAAAAATAGTGTTAGGCTTGCTGACACTAACAATGCTTTTTTCTGTCACGTCAGAGATCATAGCCATCCTATTGACTGGTCTTCTGCTAAAACTGTCTTCGCTACTAACAACTTGAACAGTCGCCGTCTAGTTGAATCCTCTCTAATACACAACTTTCCTTGTATGAATCTGAGCCCTGGCTTCGTCTCTGTAGATGCCTTCCTCTCCCACTACATTGTAAAATGCTCCAAACTTCAGAACACCCGTGACTTAACCTGACTCCTAATTTTTTCTTTTTCTTTTTCTTCTTCTCCCTCTTCCCCTTTCCTCTTTCCTTTTTCTCCTCTGGGTTGTCTTTCTCTCTTCTGTCTCGTGTTTCTGTTCCTCCTTCATTTATTTCACCACTTCCCCTTTCACGCACCTCTGTGCGCTTGCTCTTCCTCTGTAGGCATAAGAACATAAGAACGAAGGAACACTGCAGCAGGTCTACTGGCCCATGCGAGGCAGGTCCAAGTCTCCTACCGGCTTAAGCCAATGCACCCAACCTAGTCAGGTCAGGTCACATTGACTTATGGGAGGAACACTGCAACCGACCTGGTAGCACAAACTATCAGGTCCAACTCACAAGTCCTTTTACTTTACATATTGTCGGTAATTCTACCAACTTTATTACAGGTCCAACTCACACCCACCCACATCCACTCATGTATTTATCCAACCTATTTTTAAAGCTACACAACGTTCTGGCCTCTATAACTGTACTTGGGAGTTTGTTCCACTCATCCACAAACCTATTACCAAACCAGTGCTTTCCTATATCCTTCCTGAACCTGAATTTTTCCAACTTAAAACCATTGCTGCAAGTCCTGTCTAGGCTAGATATTTTCAGCACACTATTTACATCCCCTTTATTTATTCCTGTCTTCCATTTATACATCTCAATCATATCCCCCCTAATTCTACGTCTTTCTAGAGAGTGCAGATTCAGAGCCCTTAGTCTATCCTCATAGGGAAGGTTTCTGATACATGGGATCAACTTTGTCATCCTCCTTTGTACATTTTCCAGAGCATTTATATCCATTCTGTAATACGGTGACCAAAACTGCAGCATAATCTAAATGAGGCCTAACCAAGGATGTATGGAGTTGAAGAACAACCTGAGGACTCCTATTATTTATGCTTCTTGATATGAAGCCAAGGATTCTATTAGCTTTATTGCGAACACTTATGCACTGTTGTCTTGGTTTCAGATTACTGCTAACCAGAACTCCTAAATCTTTTTCGCAATCCGTAATATTAAGATCTACATTATTTAGTTTATATGTGGCATGGTTATTGTCCTGTCCAACATTTAGAACTTTGCATTTGTCTATATTAAACTGCATCTGCCACTTCTCCGACCACTGCATCAGTCTATTCAAATCTTCCTGGAGTGCTCTAATGTCCTCGTCAGAATGAATTCGACGGCCTATTTTGGTGTCATCGGCAAACTTGCTGATGTCGCTCTTTATGCCCTCATCTATGTCGTTTATGTAGATTGTGAACAGCAGGGGGCCCAACACTGACCCCTGTGGAACACCGCTCGTGACGCTTCCCCACTCTGATTTCTCTCCATTTATGCAAACACTCTGCTACCTATTTGTCAACCATGCCTCTATCCAGGAAAAAATTTCTCCTCCTATTCCATGTGCCTTAATTTTCCTCAATAGTCTCTGATGTGGGACCCTGTCAAAGGCCTTACTGAAGTACATGTACACAATATAATATTCATTACCATGATCTACCTCCTCAAATACCTTAGTGAAAAAAGTTAATAAATTCGTAAGGCAGGAATGCCCCTTTGTAAAACCATGCTGAGATTCGTTGATTAATTTATGCTTTTCAAAGTGGCTACGAACTGCCTCGGCAATTATTGATTCCATAAATTTTCCCACCATGGAGGTTAGGCTTATTGGTCTATAGTTCGAAGCTAAGGACCTGTCACCTGCTTTGAAAATAGGTATCACATTTGCCATTTTCCACTTATCTGGCACCATGCCAGTTTGTAGTGATATGTTGTAAAGATTAGCCAAAGGTTTGCTAAGCTCCTCTTTACATTCCTTTAGAACCCTTGCATACAGTTCATCAGGGCCTGGGGATTTGTTAGGTTTTAATTTATCTATTTGCCTAAAGACCATGTCATTTGTGACCCTAATCGTGCACAGTTTATTATCGTCCTATTCTACATAATTTATCATTTCTGGAATATCGCTGGTATCCTCCTGTGTAAAAACTGAGAGGAAGTATGGGCACCTAGCTCTCTTGCAGTGCTCCCCTTCCTTTGTATTTGACCGGCTCGTCCTCCCTATTCCCCATTTCTACCACTACCACTACTACTACCTCTTCTACTACTACTACTACTACTACTACTGATGAAATTAAGACACATGTGCGGCGTCTGGGTGTCTTTGTTGTGGACGTTTCGCCATCCAGTGGCTGGCTGTATGGCGAAACGTCTACGATAGGGATGCCCGGGTGTTGCGCATGTGTCTTAATTTCATCTTGTCGGTATTATGTACCATTCTTGTACTACTACTACTACTACTACTACTACTACTACTACTACTACTACTACTACTACTACTACTACTACTACCACCACCACCACCTCCACCTCCACCTCTTCCTGCCTATATATAGCCGTCCTGCTCCACTTCTGGTTAGTGTGACTTTGTAAATGGTCCAAGACGTACCGAAACGTCGTCGTAAGATTATCTCTTTTATGTGCGGGTTATTTGTGGATCGTTCGAGTCACGGTATTGTGCCTTTTTTTGTTATTTAACACAAAATCTGTTTGGCTACAGTTTCTCGAGAGTCGTGACAAATTAATTTTGGGTGTGATTTATAGGCCTCCAAACCTTGATAGGGAGTGCAGTGAGCTGTTATGGGACGAAATTCATAAGGCATCTAGATATGAAAATGCTGTGATAATGGGAGATTTTAACTTTAGACAAATTGATTGGAACATGACAGGAAATCTTGAGTGTAGTGACTTTCTTGATAAGGTTCAGGATTGCTTTTTAGAACAGGTTGTGACAGAACCAACTAGAGGAAACAATCTGCTTGACTTGGTTCCTGCCAACAAAGAGTCACTAATTAATAATTTTGAGGTTAATGATGAGCTTGGGGAAAGTGATCACAAATCACTTAGGTTCAATATATCATGGAATTACTCAGATAACTGCAATCAAATCTCTGTCCCAGATTTTCAATTGGCCGATTTCATGGGACTGAAAAATTACCTGGGTGGGCTAAATTGGGATGTCCTGACTATGGGTCAGGTAGGTGGTCTTGGTTGCCAATATGACGTTTTTCAGAGCATAGTTCTAGCTGCCCAGACAACTTTTGTTCCGAGTAGGGAAATTAGATTTAACAAAAATGATCCCAAATGGATGAACAATAGATTAAAAACATCTCATTGGTCAAAAGAGAGGCATATATAAGCGTATCAAAAGAGGGGATGGGCAGTTAAGAAATCAATATATTCAGTTAAAGAGAGAAATAAAGAAAGGAAAAAGAATAGCAAAAGGGATTATGAGGCTAAGGTTGCAAGGGATTCAAAGACAAACCCAAAAGGGTTCTTCCAGGTATACAGAAGTAAGATTAGGAACAAGATAGGCCCACTTAAGAGTAACTCTGGTCAGATCACTGACAGTGATAAGGATGTGTGTGAAATTCTCAATACCTACTTCCTCTCAGTTTTCACCCAGGAAAATACTAGCGATATTTCTGAAATAATAGATTATGTAGAACAGGACGATAAACTATGCACAATTGCGGTAACTAGTGACATGGTCCCCAGACAAATAGAGAAACTAAAATCTAACAAATCCCCAGGTCCTGATGAACTGTTTGCAAGGGTGTGAAAGGAATGTAAAGAGGAACTTAGCATATCTTTGGCTAATCTTTTTAACATATCACTACAAACTGACATAGTGCCTGATAAGTGGAAAATGGCAAATGAAATGCCTATTTACAAGGCAGGTGACAGGTCCTTGGCTTCGAACTATAGAACAATAAGCCTTACCTCCATAGTGGGAAAATTTATGGAATCAATAATTGCCGAAGCAATTCGTGGCCATCTGATAGGCACAGAATGATTAATGAATCTCAACACTGTTTTACAAAGGGGCATTCCTGTCTTACGAATTTACTAACTTCTTTTCACTAAGGTGTTGAGGTAGATCATGGTAATGAATATGATATTGTGTATATGGACTTCAGTAAGGCTTTCGATAGAGTTCCACATTAGAGGCTATTGAGGAAACTTAGGCACACGGAATAAGAGGAGAAATTTTTCCTGGGTTGAGGCATGGCTGACAAATAGGCAGCAGAGAGTTTGCATAAATGGGGAGAAATCAGAATGAGGGCACGTCACAAGCGGTGTTCCACAGGGGTCAGTGTTGGGCCCGTTGTTGTTCACAGTTTACGTAAACGACAAAGATGAGAGAATAAATTGTGACATCAGCAAATTTGCTGATGACACCAAAATAGGCCGTCCAATTCATTCTAATGAGGACACTAGAGCACTCCAGGATGATTTGAATAGACTGATGCAATGGTCGGAGAAGTGGCAGATGCAGTTTAATAGACAAATGCAAAGTTCTAAATGTTGGACAGGAAAATAACCATGTGACATATAACTAAATAATATAGATCGAAAAGGATTTAGGAGTTCTGGTTAGCAGTAATCTAAAACCAAGACAACAGGTGATAAGAAAAGCTAAAGGGACTATGAAATTAAAGTTGCTAGGGATTCGAAAACTAACCCGAAAAGTTTTTTCCAGGTTTATAGAACAAAAGTTAGGTAACTCTGGGCATCTTACTGGCAAGGAGAATGAAATGTGCTCTATTCTTAATAATTACTTTCTCTCGGTTTTCACTCAGGAGGACACTAACAATATCCCAGTAATTAATTTTTATAGTGGGCCTGATGATGATAAATTATGCAATATCATAGTCACTACTGAATTGGTTATCAAACAGATAGACCGACTGAAGCAAAATAAATCCCCGGGCCCTGATGAACTTTTTTCAAGGGTTCTTAAAGAGTGTAAAATGGAACTTTGTGAACCATTGACTAATATTTTTAATATTTCTCTTCAAACAGGTGTAGTGTCTGATATGTGGAAGATGGCTAATGTAATTCCTATTTTTAAAGCAGGGGACAAATCGTTACCGTCAAATTACCGCCCAATAAGCCTGACCTCAATTGTAGGCAAATTACTAGTCAATTATACCTGGTAATATAAGAAGCCGTCTGGATAAGCATAGCTTGATTAATGATATTCAGCATGGATTCACGAGGGGCCGTTCCTGCCTAACTAATTTATTAACCTTCTTCAGTAAAGCTTTTGAGGCCGTTGACCACGATAAAGAATTTGATATTATTTACTTAGATTTTAGTAAGGCTTTTGATAGAGTACCGCACCAGAGACTGTTAAAGAAAGTGGCAGCTCATGGCATTGGGGGAAAAGTGCTGTCATGGATCGAGTCATGGCTCACTAATAGGAAGCAAAGAGTATGCTTAAATGGGGTTAAATCCGACTGGGGATCTCTAACAAGTGGCGTACCACAGGGATCAGTTTTAGGCCCGTTGTTGTTTATAATATATATCAATGACCTTGATGAGGGTATTACTAGTGATATGAGCAAATTCGCCGATGACACAAAGATAGGAAGGATAAATGATTTAAACGTTGATGTTAGGGAACTCCAGGAGGATTTAGACAAACTATTCTTGGTCAGAAAAGTGGCAGATGCAGTTCAATGTAGGTAAATGCAAGGTTCTGAAGCTCGGGAGTGTCCATAACTTATAAGTTAATAGATAAGACTCCAAGGTCTATATCCATCCTGTAGTAAGGGGACCAAAACTGAGCAGCATAATCTAAATGAGGCCTCACTTGTGATGTATAGAGCTGTAGAATAACTTTTGGACTTCTGTTACGTATACTACTTAAAATATATCCAAGTAATCTGTTGGCCTTGTTGCGCACACAAAGGCACTGCTGTCTTGGCTTTAGATTTCTGCTTACCATTACTCCCAAGTCTTTTTCACATTCTGTATGATCAAGCTCTACTTCACCTAGATTATAGCTTCGAGGGTTATTTTCATTACCAAGGGCAAGTACCTTACACTTATCAACATTAAACTTCATCTGCCATTTTTCAGACCAAGACATTAAATTTGTCCAAATTGTCCTGGAGTTCATTGATATCCTCCTCAGAGTGAATTATACGGCCTATCTTTGTATCATCAGCAAACTTACTCATGTCACTAGTAATCCCTTCATCAAGGTCATTAATGTAAATTATGAACAAGAGAGGGCCTAAAACTGATCTTTGTGGAACGCCACTAGTGACTAATCTCCATTCAGATTTCACTCCATTAATGGTAACTCTCTGCTTTCTATTGGTAAGCCATGCCTCTATCCATGCTAGAACTTTACCTCCTATACAATGAGCTGCCACTTTTCTTAAGAGTCTCTTGTGAGATACGCTATCGAATTAAGAGTCTCTTGTGAGATACTCTATCGAAAGCTTTACTAAAATCCAGTGGACTTATCCCCTGATTTGAATATAGGAACCACATTAGCCAGCTTCCACAACTCTGGCACAACACCGGTAAGGATGGACGCATTAAACACACTCGTTAATGGCTGACTGAGCTCCATCTTGCATTCCCTAAGTACCCTGGAAAACAGCTCATCGGGTCTCGGGGACTTATTTTGCTTCAGTTTGTTTATCTGCTTAATAACCATGTCCATCGTGACAGTAATATTAGTTAATTTAAATTCATCAGGAACTAAATAATTGTTAATTACTGGAATCTCATTTATATCTTCCTGTGTAAAAACTGACAAAAAATAGTCATTAAATAAGGAACACATTTCCAGTTCATTATCCGTCAGCTGTCCATTCCCAATTTTCAGAGGTCCTACTTTTTCCTTCACCTTCTTCCTATACACTTGAAAGAACCCCTTTGGATTAGTCTTTGATTCATTAGCAACTCTAATTTCATAGTCACGTTTAGCCTTTCTAATCCCCTTTTTTACTTCTCATTTAAGCTGAATATATTGGTCAGTAAGGTTAACCTCTCCTCTTCTGATGCGCCTATAAATTCCCCTTTTCTCCCCTAATAGATGCTTTAGCCTCCTGTTAACCCATTTGGGATCGTTATTATTAGACCTAATTTCTCTCTGGGGAATGTATATACTCTGGGCACGGTGTACATTATTAAGAAAAAAAATCATAAAAGCAGATCCCTTCATATTCATAAGTATGATTATCGTCAATAAAATCATTAGCTAGATAACCCCAATCAAGATTAGACAGATGTTCCCTAAGTCCATTATAGTCGGCAGAACGAAAATCAGGGATTTTTAATGTGTTATCATTATTCTTGCATTCCCAGTTAATGCTAAAAGTGATGGATTTGTGATCACTTGCGACAAGTTCTTCAGCGATCTCCAGATTATTTACGAGTGTTTCCTTATTTGACAAGACTAGGTCTAGCAAATTATTACCCCTGGTAGGCTCTGTTACACACTGCTTCAGAAAACAGTCCTGAACTGTTTCCATAAAGTCACTGGACTCTAGATTACCGGTCAAAGAATTCCAGTCAATTTGACTAAAGTTAAAATCCCCTACTATCACTATGTTATTGTGTCTAGAAGCCCTAACAATTTCGTCCCAAAGAAGTCTCCCTTTATCGTGATCCAAGCCTGGAGGTCGGTATATTACACCTAGAATTAGTTTTTCTTGACCCTCTACAAACTCTACCCAAAGAGATTCTGTTACTGTTCCATCTATTTTTATACCTGTTTTTATGCAACAGTTAATATTTTCTCGAACATATAATGCAACTCCTCCCCCCTTCCCATTACATCTATCCACATTGAATAACTTAAATCCCTGAATATTACACTCAGCAGTCATATCCCGACTCTTTAAATCATACCACGTTTCAGTTAATGCAATGATATCAAAGTTCCCAGCACATGCTACCAAACGTAGTTCATTAATTTTATTTCTTGCACTTCGACTGTTAGCATAAAATACCATCATATGTTTTTTCTTCTGCACATTTTTCCTGTTCATCTTTGTTTTTTCACAATTTCTGAAATTATCATTACCCAGAGTTACTCCATGACAGTTACTATTAAGATTCTTAATATCAGAGCATAAATCAATATATCCATACTCATTATTTATCATTTCTAAACCCATAACTCTAACTAATCCTAGTTTAAAGTCCTAACAACCCCCCTCAACTGAGTTAGCAAGAAAACCCACACCTGCCCTGGATAAGTGAACCCCATCCCTGGCATACATGTCATTTCGGCCATAGAAGTTGTCCAAGTTGTCAATGAATGGTACTGCATTATCTTTACAGTGTTTATCCAGCCAACAGTTAATACCAATTGCTCTGGACAATCATTCATTTCCAATACCTCTTCTTGGCAAAATGACACATATAACAGGGCGCCCCCCCTTCTTCCTGATTAGGTCTATTGTTGTCCTGAACTTTCTAACTAAATCCTCACTTCAACGCTTGCCTACATTATTGCCTCCAGCACTGAGGCAGATAATAGGATTGATCCCATTACTGTTCATGATGTTGTCAAACCGGATAACAATGTCCTCCATCCCAGCCCCAGGAAAGCAAACCCTCTGTCTCCTACTCCTGTCCTTCAAGCAGAATGCCCTATCCATGTACCTAACCTGGCTATCCAAAACAACAACAATATTCTTACCTTTTTCGGTGTCGTTCGTCGTGACGTTTCCAGTAGTCGACTCACATTCGTCGGGTATCACCGAGAATGCATTAGATGTTTCCACAACAGTTTCCACAGCAGTCTCTTTTTTCTTCATCGTTTCTACCTTTCCATTCGTCTTCTTGATCGTCAACTTCGTTCCATGCTGTCCAGCCACTGTCCAGGTTCCCTTCTTGACCTGAGGACTCAAAACAGGAGGACTACTAAGAATCCTCTTGTTTTCCTCAGTCAATCGCCGTATCTCCATCTTCGCCATCCTCAATTCATCCTTAAGCTGCTGGTAAAGTTGCTCGATGGAGGGCATCTTGGTTCAGTCCACGGAGAGCACACAAGACACTTCTTATGGAAGACTTGATTTATACAGGGTGGAGCAGAGAACAGGCATGTTTTCACAACTGGATAACTTTGCGTATTTTAAAGATAAACAAAAATTAATTACATCAAATAAAAGGCATTTTAATGCATTTTTGAAATTTACATACTTTAATTAGGCAACATCCTGTTGGTACCACATTTCTCACATGTGTACCCAACGCCTTTAGAGTTCTGGATGCAGGAAGTTGTTTAACATGTCGACGTAGCGCGCTGATATTACTGTAACTGCGCTCTTCCCCTCTTCAAAAAAGTAAGGACCAACGATTCCTATCGTGAAGACACTGCACCACACTCACTTTTGAGCTGTGGATTGTGGATTGCGAAAAGGATTTAGGAGTTCTGGTTAGCAATAATCTGAAACCAAGACAACAGTGCATAAGTGTTCGCAATAAAGCTAATAGAATCCTTGGCTTCATAGCATGAAGTATAATAGAAATCCTCAGGTTGTTCTTCAACTCTGTATATCTTTGGTTAGGCCTCATTTAGATTATGCTGCGCAGTTTCGGTCACCGTATTACAGAATGGATGTAAATGCACTGGAAAACGTACAAAGGAGGATGACAAAGTTGATCCCATGCATCAGAAATCTTCCCTATGAAGATAGACTGAGGGCCCTGAATCTGTACTCTCTAGAAAGGCGTAGAATTAGGGGAGGATATGATTGAGGTGTATAAATGGAAAGCAGGAATTAATAAAAATATCTGTAATAATGTTGGTAGAATTACCGACAATATGTAAAGTAAAAGGACACAAGTGCAACTAATGGGACATTTTATTGTGGCAACGTTTCGCTCTCCACAAAGCTCCTGGAGAGCGACACGTTGCCACAGTAAAATGTCACATTAGTTGCACTTGTGTCCTTTTACTTTACATAGACAGGACTCGCGGTAATGGCTTTAAATTGGAAAAATTCAGATTCAGGAAGGATATAGGAAAGCACTGGTTTGGTAACAGAGTTGTGTATGAGTGGAACAAACTCCCGAGTACCGTCATAGAAGCCAAGACGTTGTGTAGTTTTAAAAATAGGTCGGATAAATACATGAGTAGGTGTGGGTGGGTGTGAGTTGGACCTGACTAGCTTGTGCTACTAGGTCGGATGCCATGCGCCTCCCTTAAGTCAATTCAGATCCATAAGCCAGTAGGCCTGTTCCAGTGTTCCTTTTTTCTTATATTCTTATATAGTTCTCGTGGGTGCCCCCGCCGCCCAGTACCGACAGTTCTGTTTGTTAACATAACCATCCAGATGGAAATGTGCTTCGTCTGTGTGTAAATTTAAAAAAAATGCATTAAAATGCCTTTAATTTGATGTAATTAAGATTTGTTTATCTTTAAATTACGCACAGTTATTCGGTTGTGAAAAACCTGCTTTTTCTCTGCTCCTCCCTGTATCAGCTTGTCTTCCATAGACGCCACTTTCACACAGATTCTAGTATCGTTCTCAAAGGATGGTACAGTGCTATGATTTACGCCCTTATTCATTTCAGATATGAAAAAGAATTTGTATTGATAAAGCCACTGGATGGTAAAAAGTCTACAAAGATACTTAGATGTTGCACATGAGTCTAATTCTTCATGAAAGACAAGTGAGGCGATTACCATATCTTGGGGACAAAACTTTTCACTGTAGCAGCCATTGATTTCACTCTGTTTACTATTACTTTTTGGGATCAGTTTGTTAAGAAGTTCAGTATCCATCATCCCACCTTCCCAGTTATTAAAAAACAAAAATGGCTGGAGCAGTTCACAACCCTCACATAAACGATGAAACTAGACGATGCTGTCATGTGCATCTGCTGTTAACAATAAGTATATCAGTAAGTAAATATGACTGTTGAAACTGACATGACACCGGCAATGATACTTACGAATGTGTGTGTTTCAGGTGAGAGTGCGGAGGTGAAGCTGGCGACAGGTGGTACGGCTTGCAGGTGAGTCACAGCTTCCACTCAGAAAAAAGTTGATCTCCCTCACAACTGTATAATTTTTTCCCCCCTTTTACGATTTTACCTCTGCAATTGTTTTATTTTATATACAAATACCTTTTCTTCTGATATTGCATCGAAGTTCAGAATTTGAAATATATAACTTTTAGATGTGGAGTAAAGCATCGCCATTATTACTGTCAATCATGACATTATTTTTAACACATTCGTTTTTTTTTTTTTTTTTTTAAATATTTGATGATCGTCTTTTCTCAGTAAGGTAAGACTTCATCTGTAATTTTCGTAATTTAACACAATCATACTATATATCTTACCTAAGAAACTGTCGGGGGAGGAACTTGGTATTTACGTATCCCCGAAAGTATGCCTTAAATAATTTTGTTCTTGAGAATGTCTGATGGATCGCCTTCAAATTTTCAAAGCCGGCGTACTGTAACAAGTGAGAAATTCATGCAACTTTCGGCATGAATATTAAAATGGTATAAAATACCGACAGGTTGTTAGGTAAGACACATGTAACAGTTAGGTATCTTTATTTCGAAACGTTTCGAAATAAAAATACCTAACTGTTGCATATGTGTCTTACCTAACAACTTTCGGCATGTGCAGGTGCTGTCTGGCCAATATTTTACAGACCATTCCTGGATTTCGTGCCTGTGATAACTTAGGAAACTCTCTGTCGATCGGCTTTAAATTTTCATCGCTTGTGTATCCTACTTAGAAGTAGTTTGAGTGTGTAGGTGCCAAGCTGTTGATTTCACTTTTAAAATTGTATATTTTTTGTGAAATAACGTTAATTTACTTCTCAGAACGGCTTGGGTTTCAAATGGGCAAAATGAACACTTCTTCTGATAGGTATCAAATTTTCAGAGATGGTGGGCTTATTGCAAAATAAGGTTTGCGTTGATTTTCGGCTGATCGGCTTAAAATTCTGAATTTTGATGCATCTTAATTAGATGCATCTTCGGAATGATAATAGGCTGTGAAGGTGACAGCTTGCCAGTTTTGTTGAGGAAATTGCAAAATAATGTAATATTGCTTTTCTTGCGATAATTTCTAATTGACTAATGTCAGTAGTGTTACTGTATACTTGTGTAATGTACTTAGATAAACCCAGAGGCTCCCTGGCTAGCTATGACGTCACGAGTCCCTCGCATATGGGCTGAGGGACTGATTACCTCATCTTTTGTATATAGTTGTTCTGTCTTAAAATTATGTCCTTGAATTTTATAAGAAGTGGGAGTACAAACTAGATTGACACTAGGTAAACTTAAAGATAGTTAATCCACTGTGGAGGGTGGTTGTAGGGTGCTGGAAATGTTGATTATAGTGTGTATAAATGTTTCTGTCGATACCGCTCGTTGTTAAAGGTCTTGGGTAGTTGACTTGTGTGGGCGTTCCTTAAATTGACAGCGTAGTAGTTTGTGAGTACATCTGTTAGTGGTTCCGGGATCATCACCCATGTGGCCCGGTCACAGACCAGGTCTAATGTAGTAACAGGTGGTGATGGTGTAACAGGTGGATAGCGCTGTGGCCCAGTTAATGTGAGATGAGACTCGTGTTGGTGGGTAGTATCTCTCTCTCTCTCTCTCTCTCTCTCTCTCTCTCTCTCTCTCTCTCTCTCTCTCTCACTCTCACTCTCACTCTCACTCTCACTCTCACTCTCACTCTCACTCTCACTCTCACTCTCACTCTCACTCACACACACACACACACACACACACACACACACACACACACACACACACACACTATGGGCGCCTGGCAAACCTGAGAATAGCGTTCCGGTACCTCAGTAAGGAATCGTTCAAGACTTTATACACTGTGTACGTCAGGCCCATACTGCAGTACGCAGCACCAGTTTGGAACCCACACCTGGTCAAACACGTCAGGAAATTAGAGAACGTGCAGAGGTTCGCAACAAGGCTGGTTCCAGAGCTATGGGAAATGTCCTATGAAGAAAGATTAAGGGAAATCGGTCTGACGACACTGGAGGACAGGAGGGTCAGGGGAGACATGATAACGACATACAGAATACTGCGTAGGTGGACAGAGATGGGACACAGACACAAGGGGTCACAATTGGAAGCTGAAGACTCAGACGAGTCAAAGTATTTCTTCAGCTACAGAGTTGTTAGGAAGTGGAATAGTCTGGCAAGCGATGTAGTGGAGGCAGGAACCATACATAGTTTTAAGATGTATGGTAAAGCTTATGGAGGACCCAGTAGCGGTCAGTGAAGAGGCGGGACCAGGAGCCGAGTCTCGATCCCTGCAACCACAATTAGGTGATGAGTACACACACACACCCTACCTACCTGTAAGGTATTCCGGGATCATCGCCCCCGCGGCCCTGTCCACGACCAGGCCTCCCGGTGGATCAGGGCCTGAATCAACCAGGCTGTTATTGCTGGCTGCACGTAATCCACAGTCCGGCTGATCCGGTGCCGACTTTAAGTATCTGTCCAGCTCCCTCTTGAAGGTAGCCAGGGGCCTATTGGTAATTACCCTTATGGTTGGTGGGAGGCTGTTGAATAGTCTTGGGGCCCCGGACACTTGTGGTGTCTTTTCTTTGTGTACCAATGGCGCCCCTACTTTTCATTGGAGTTATTGTACTCTTTTTTCTGATTAATCTTCATTGCCTCCCATTCTTCAGATGCTGGATGACCCCCCATAAATTTGGCACTTTTTTTGTTAGGTAAGATTTGTCAGGAAACAGGACAAGTGATTCCTGACACGGGTCTTAGTCATATTATGACCCGCAGCTGGAGCTTTTGGTCATCTAACCGAGGCCTTCCGTTGGCTTATCGGTCCACCCTTTTAAACAAATAATTATAATTACAACCATTAGATTATAACCTATTTTTTTGTCATAAATATAATCACTTTCTCGTGAATATGATAACATTAACGTGTCAGCCCGACACCGCCGCCTCTGTCATTTACACTATTAAAGCGATTTACATAAAACTGGGATATGTACACACATACCATCTGCTTACACCTGCACAGGCATGCTTCCCAGGTGTCGTGATTCGCCTGTTCACATGTTACCTACTGCTGCTGGTGCTCTTGCTTCCGGTGCACCTGCTGCTGTTTTCATCTTGTAACTCTTGTAGCCTTCAGCATCCTTTGGTCAAGACGCTTGGAGCATTGTCTTGATCTTAGTGAGCACGCGCGCACGTGTGTGTACTCGCCTATTTGTGGTTGCAAGGATCGAGACATAGCTCCTGGCCCCACCACTTCACTGGTCGCTACTAGGCCCTCTCCCTGCTCCATGAGCTTATCATACCTCATCTTAAAACTATGTATAGTTCCTGCCTCCATTATATCACTTGCCAGACTATTCCACATGACAACTCTATGACTAGAGAAGCACTTTCTAAGATCTCTCTGACTCGTCTGAGTCTTCGGCTTCCAATTATGACCCTTGTTTCCGTATCCCATCTCTGGAACATCCTGTCTCTGTCCACCTTGTCAATTCCTCGCAGTATTATCATGTCTCCCTTAACCATCCTGTCCTCCAATGTCGTCAGGGCGATTTCCCTTAACCTTTTTTTTTTTTTTTTTTTTTTGTGTGTGTGTGTGTGTGTGTGTGTGTGTTCACCCAGTTGTGTTTACGGGGGTCAAGACTTGCCTTGCTCCTTTCCATAGACTACTTTGATCGGTATCATATGTATCTGGCCTCATGGGGCTTATCCTATCTGCTCTTGGAACTGTGCATTGAGTTTGTGTTTGGCATGTGTCATCTGGTGCTGGGTAGTATAATTTCCAGTGTAATTTGCACTCTCCAAGGAATCTCCTTCGTTTCACACACGCGTAATTACCTGATGTGACTGCAGTTTTACTTTTGTTTAGCTTGCTGTGGCTTTGGCGAAAGGGGGTCGTGGAGGCCGGGATGTGTTTTGAATGCTTTGTTGTGTGTGTGTGTGTGTGTGTGTGTGTGTGTGTGTGTGTGTGTGTGTGTGTGTGTGTGTGTGTGTGTGTGTGTGTGTGTAGTAGAAGTGTTTTAATGGTGATAATGTGTTTGTGATAACACCTTGGTGTATGTGTTTGTGTTAGGACTGTGGTGTGCATTTGTGAGGAGTCATGTCCTGTGTGACTTTGGAGAAGGGGTTGGACGTTTTTGTTTCGAAAATAAAAAGGACACGTTCAAATCTAAGTAATTATCACTGTTGATACGAGAATGGACAATGTGAAAGATTACGTACATGTTTCAGGTGTTCTTCCTGCCCCTTTCCCGATGATAAGTTACCTTATCCTTGTGGACAACAAGAAGAAGCGCCGTCCGTCCAAGGAGCAGTCAAACCAGCTAAACCGACCTGGCAAATTCAAGGTGAAGTCTCACGGGGACCACAGAACTCACTATGGCGTTGTTTCATACCTGGAATCACGACACAACCTGAAGTTCGAGATATGGTTCAACTTGAGGGGAGAACCAATATTGACTCCTCTCAACAAGGAAATGTACACCACCTTGAAGAGTGTCATGGAGACAGATTGCTCATTTACCCTGGAGGAACTGGACTATCAGCAGATCACCAAGGGTGTAGTGATGCGATACCCGCTGATGATGCCCATCGAGGCAGTAGCAGCTCATCCCAGTGTGGTGTCAGCTCAACGTCTCAAAGCAAAGAAGGCAGGCAATGCACCAACCCGACAGGTCCTCATTCAGCATGTAGGACCACTGCCATCCCAGCTGGATCTCGGTTGTTGGGGCAGGTACAATGTCAGGACCTTCACAGCAGAACCAGTTCGCTGTTTCAAGTGTCAGCGTTATGGACACCTGGGTGCACTCTGTCCGAACAGAGTAATCTGCGGTGTCTGCAGCCAGCACCACCCTACCGATGACTTCACCAAGCTGAAAAATGCATCGCCACCCACTCCACAATGCCCGAATTGCAGGCAGAAACACCATGCCTGTAATCCTCGATGCCCCAAGAGGCTCGCCAGAATTCAAGAAGTCTGGAAGATGCCAAAAACTCGGCAACAGGCTACGACGGATCATCACTCAGCAGACGATGGGTGCAGAGAACCCTGCCATACCGCAGATCTCTCAGCAGCTAACCCAAGTGAATGCCCAGGAATTCCCAACCCTCGAAGCCTCAACCAGGCGTCGAGGTCAAGAACCTCCTGCACCCCTACCTCAACGAAGAAACAGAAACAAGAGGAACAGGAGGCGTCAACAGGGTATATCTGGTCAATGCGATCAGCAGGCGGCACTAAACGAGCCCCCACCGGCCATAGCACGACAACGCAGGTACTCCTTACTCGGCACAGGCGCTTTGCAGGCTAAACTGGCACCTCACCAGCAGATCCCGGCTACCCAGCCTGGTATACAGCAACAGACCACGGTGCATACAATAAAGAAATCCAACCCTCAGCAGTCCCTACAGACCACAACAGCCCAGATAATATCCACTGTTTCAAACCCAACCCCAAAGCAGGCCCTCACCAGGGAGGATCTCGTAGCACTCATCAAGGTGTTCACAGATCTTATTTGCAACACAATCAACTCCACGGAACAACAGAGCGTATTCCGGCAGATGGTCAGTATGCTCCTGAGTGTGTGCTTACTGACCGAGGAGACAGTGGATACCATGAATTTACAGGTTCTCAGAGTGGGCAGGACTCAGTCTCCAGCTCAGGAAACAACAGCGATGGAATAACCTCAGTACCAAATCACACCCTCAAGGTCCTACAGTGGAACATTCAGGGCCTGAGGGGCAAACAGCACCTCTTGCTGGAGGCAGTAATTCAGGATCAGGTTGACATCATCTTGCTGCAAGAAACTCTGACTTGTGCCCAAGACGACCCGGTTTTGCTGGGTATTTTCGGCACATGGACCCGGGCGTTCACTGCAGAGGCACAGCTGTATTTGTTGGCTATAACCTCACGAGGTTATAGCCAACCCTGTGGACTGTGGGGAGGATGTCGAGGTACAGGCCATCCTTACACACATACCTGGGGCGCCCATTACCATCTATAACATTTACAAGAACCCAATACACACCCTCGACATTGCAGAGCTCCTCGCACTAGCACGCACTGAGTGTATTATTGTGGGTGGAGATTTCAACGCACATCACCCAATGCTGCATTCTCACTCAGCAACCAATGCTGCTGGCAGACACATAGCAATGCTTCTACACGATATTCCAGAGGTAAAGTTGCTAAACAATGGAGACCCCACACACCTGTTGGGTGGCTGCCTCGACCTTACTTTCGGGTCAAGACAACTTGTAGCAGGAGCCACAAGGGATACTCATCCTCACCTTGTCAGTGACCACTTTGCAGTGATCACCACCTTCAACATCAACAGGCCTCCCACAGTTGTGCTGCCTCCTAGATGGGATGTAAAGAGGGCCAACTGGAAGGTGTTCCAGGATTATCTTCATGACTGGTGGTCCACATACTCTCTATCTGAAGACTGTGATATGGCTGAACAGGAGCTAATCACTGTTCTCATCCAGGCAGAGTGCGCAATTCCAAAGAAGTCCGCAGGACGCACTCACAAAAGAGACTGGTGGTTCTACAACGACGAGGTGAGGGAGCAGAACCACCACATCAACTCTTTTAGGAAGCTATACAGGCGTAACCCTATGGCAGAGAACAGGAATATTGTGCAGCATGCCCGCAGTCTCTCTCTCAGAGTAAAAACTGAGAAATGGCTGGAATGGTGCTCAACATTCGGGCATCACATCACCTTATCTGAGATATGGGGCAAGCTCAATATAGCAACTGGCAAGAGCAAGCTGAGGCCACCAACACACCCGAACCCATCCCAGGAAGCTGAGAAACTAGTGGAGCTTTTCACTTCCAGGGGAGCCTCCACTCGGCTCCCACAGGACATCCAGAATATACAGACGGATCTTCTGCCACAGTGCCAGCTAACGATACAAGCTGCATGTGAGTCGGAAGATGTGACTGATGAAGACCTCACGGACTTGGAACTCCGACGTGCCATTAAGAACATGGGTGACACTGCCCCGGGCATCGATGGTGTTACGTACTCCATGATTGCACGGGCTGGGAAGAGTGGATGGGAGGCCATACTAGACGTCATTAACAAGTCGTGGAGGGCCGGGACACTCCCAGCAGCTTGGAAGAAAGCTACCATCGTACCAATTCCAAAGCCCAAGGACCCAGGCAGTATGAGACCCATATCGCTTACCAGCTGCTTAGCCAAGACTGCTGAGAGGATGGTGTTAAACTGCCTCCTATGGAAACTTGGACCCTCTCATCATCACATATTTGGCTTCACCAAAGGAGTGGGTACAGCAGAGTGCATAACCACTCTACTAAGCCAGATTGCTGATAGTAACAAAAAACCTAGTATCGTCGTCTACCTCGACCTCGAGAAGGCATTTGAGCTAGTCAGCCCCACAGCAATACTAGCTCGGAAGGGAATCAAAGGACGCCTCCTGGCCTGGATAGAGTCCTACCTTAGGGGCAGGTAGGCCTGTGCCAGCTTTCAGGGACACTATTCCTTTAAAACCCTGGAAAACGGCATGCCACAAGGTGTGCTCAGTCCTACCCTGTTTAACATCCTTATGCAGGAACTTGTGAGCCTTCCCTTTCATAGTGGTACACAGCACCTCAGCTATGCTGATGATCTTGCACTCGTAGTGAATGGGAAAGGCAATTTAGAGCGACAGGCTCAGAGAGCTTTGGACCTAATTGCGCAGTCTTGCAAGGAACTAGGCCTCAAGATCTCTGCGGAGAAATCTCTTGCAATGATGTTCAAGGCACCAGATCCTGTGAATAGATTACGTATTCAGGATATAGAACTTGAGTGGACAGGCTCCTACCTGTACTTGGGAATCTACATTGATAAAAAGCTGACATTTCAGAAACAGGCCGAGTATGTCAGGTCCCGTGCTCTACTCAGACTCAACGCCATGAGAGCCGTGACGAGGCACCGTGCAGGGGCAGGCAAAGATGTACTTCGCTTGTACTATATACAAGCTATATGCTCGCTCATTGACTACGGTGCACTCATCTCTTCCCGCAGAGCAGGCAAAGGGTGGAGGTCGTACAAAACCAGGCGATAAGAACTATGCTTGGGGCCCCCATCTGGACCAACACAGTATGTCTCAGATTTGAGGCCCAGCTTCCTTCCCTGGCTGACAGAGTAAGGTAAGATACATAAACGCCTGCAAAGTAGCCATGATTCTGCACCGGCAGCAAGGTACCCCACTAAGGAGACAGATATTGACAACCATGACAAGATCCCACACTCTTCACGGACTACTACTGGATTAGTTCATTTTGTGCTGCTGGGCAGAAGCTGCTGCCAATATAACTACTCCTTGAGAAGAGTTGTGACCTTCCTGTTGTTGGGTACCATCCACCACCTCCCTGGCGCCCAGATCCAGCCGATGTTTGCATCATGCAACTACCTACCTCTAAGCATCTCTGCAGTCAAGACACCCTCAGCAATCATGCTGAGATAAGCATGGCACTGGCAGAGGGAGGCACATGTGCAGTGTATTTCACAGATGTTTCTGTCAACCCTGACAGGAAGAGAGCAGCAGCTGGACTGTACCACAATGGTCACACACAAGGCTGGCGACTCCCTGACCACTGCACGATCCTTCAAGCTGAGCTGGTGGCGATTCAGCAGGCATTGTTACATGCCCTACGACATCGACTCTGACCTGTCATACATGTTGATTCCACCTCTGCAATCAATGCCCTCTCCCATCCTCAACCACAGGACAATGTTCACCTCATCACATCGATCCTGAGCATAATGACAGCCTTAGAAGTTCAGGGTAACAGATCGACATTGAACTGGATCCCCAGCCATGCTGGCATCCGGGGAAATGAAGCGGCAGATGATGCAGCCAAGGCAGCAACAGACTATCCACATGTTGGGATTACTGTCCCCATCAGCCTACGACAGACCAAACTGGTGGCTGCCAAAGCCATGAAACTTATGGGGGAGGTCTTAGGTGATACCCCATCTCAACAGTGGTACCGAGCAGCGACTCAGGGAGAACCCCCTCCATATGATAGAAGCTGGTCCAGAGCGCAGTGTACCGCCATCCATTGGCTTCGTTTGGGCTTTCCCACAGCCAAGATGATGGTAGACAAGGCTGAGGAGGAGATGTGCCAGTACTGTCAGCATGTTGTCCAGCGGCCCCTAACACTATCTTCTGGAGTGCGAAGTTACTGAGACTCCGCAGGCAACTAGGAGTGATATTCCCTCCCGAAGAGGACCCAGAGATGACTGCAGCCACACTAGTGTACCATGGAGTCAACGAACCAGACAAGCTGTTACCCGTGCTAACGACATATCCTCCTCCTCGCTAGTGTCCATAGTTAAGAGTACATATGGTGTTATCGCTTACGAGATGCACCAGTTGAACTCACCAGAAGAGTGCTTGAGCAGCATACGTTGCATCATTGTAGAAACCTTTCTCCCTCAGGAACCAGAGATGGGTCATCGCAAGATTGAGACCCATGCCAGGACTACGGTCTTGGCGAACATTATACATACATACTTATCGCGGTGGTGGAGCTAGTGCTAGCACTAGGAGGGATGTAGATGAATGGTTCAGAGAACCGACACGTTGATAAATTAGACACATGTGCAATTCTTGGGTATCTTTATTGAGGAAACATTTCGCCACACAATGGCTTCATCAGTCCATACAAAGGAGAATCTTAACAGGAGGAGAATGAGGTAATCAGTCCCTCAACCTTGAGTCGATGTGGTCAGTCCATCAATCTTGAATAAAATACGGCATATGTGCGGAGGAGCAGCTTATAAACCATAGGCAGGAGAGGTGCAGCAGTCGTAGGTGGTGTTACATTTGTTAAGAAATTAGATCGAATAGAAATGACCCAAAATGGATGAATAACAGGCTCAAATATGATAAATCAGACACACACACAACATTTTGGTATCTTTAATGAGGAAACCTTTCGCCACACAGTGGCTTCAGTCTATACAAAGGAGAATGAAGAACAGGAGGAGTTTAAGGTAATCAGTCCCTCAGCCTTGTGTCGATATGATCAGTCCATCAACCTTGAAAAGAATACAGCATATGTGCAAAGAAGTGGCTTACATACTGTAGGCAGGAGAGGTGCAGCGGTCGTAGGTGGTATCACATTTGACAAATGTGGAAGTCGGTCATGCCCAAGGGTTAGGCAAATTGAAGAATCCCCTGTATTAAGATCCCAAGATGTTGCTGTGTCAGACAGGAACGCAGATGAATGGTTCAGGGAACGTTTCCTCATTAAAAATTCCCAAATGTTGCACTTGTCTAATTTATCAACTTGTCGGTTCTCTGAGCCATTCATCAACAGGCTCGAGAGTTTCTCTACTCTCTGAGCCCGGCCATGGGCCAGGCTCGTCTGGTGCTTGCCTGGTCAACCAGGCTGTTGCTGCTGGAGGCCCACTGCCCGACATATCCATCACAGCCTGGTTGATCTGGCACCTGGAGTTTACCTGGAGAGGGTTTCGGGCATCAACACCCCCGCAGCCCGGTTTGAGACCAGGTCTCATGGTGGATCAGGGTCTGATCAACCAGGCTGTTACTGCTGACCTGGTGAATAATATTCTGGGACCCCGGATGTTGATGCAGTGTTCCCTTATTGTCCCCACCGCACCCCTGCTATTCACTGGATTTATTTTACACTTCCTCGTATATCTCTCACTCCAGTATGTTGGTATGGCAGTGTGCAGATTGGGGACCAGGCCCTCGAGTACTTTCCAGGTATATATTATCATGTATCTCTCTCTCCTTCACTCCAATGAGTACATGTTCAAGACTTGAAGGCGTTCCCAGTAGTTTAAGTGCTTTATTGGGTCACTGTGAGCTGTAAACGATCTTTGTATTTGTTCCAGCTCTGATATTTCTCCTGCTCTGAAAGGGGCCGTCAGTACTGAGCAATATTCTAAGTGAGGGAGCACAAGTTATTTGAAAAGTGTCACCATCGGCATTATGTCCCTTGTTTTGAAAGTTCTCAATACCCACCCCATCATCTTCCTGGCTGTCGTAATCTTTGTCTTGTTATGGTCTTTAAAAGAATGGTCAGCTGACATAATTATTCTCAGGTCTTTTACGTTTTCCTTACGTTCTATTTGGTGACCCTCTTGAGTTTTGTAGTGTTTCTTTTGAGTGCTTCATTCTTTCCATACCTATGCAGCTGGAACTTATCATCACTGAAAGTCATGTTGTTCTCCACTGCCCACTGGAAAATCCTGTGTATGTCTTCCTGTAGTTTTTCAGTGTCCTCTACTGTAGTGACTTTCATGCTTATTTTAGTGTCATCTGCAAATGATGATACAAAAGTGTGCTGGGTGTTTTTATCTGTCTGCTATGAGGATGAGAAACAGCAGAGGCGCCAGAACAGTGCCTTGGGGCACTGAGCTTTTGACCTCACTGATGCTGGACCTTGCACAGGCGCATCGAAAGAGGTGTGGGTCATCTTAAGAATCAGTATACTGACACAGAGAGAGACGTTAAAGGGGATAAGAAAAGGTAAACGCGGCTATGAAATTTAAGTTGCTAGGGATTCAAGAACCCAAAAAGTTTTTTCCAGGTTTATAGAACAAAAATTAGAGATAAAATAGGGCCCCTTAAAAATAACTCTTGGGATCTTACTGACAAGGAGAATGAAATGTGCTCTATTTTTAATAATTATTTTCTCTGTTTTCACTCTGGAAGACACTAATATCCCAATAATCAGGTTATTTAGTGGGCCTGAAAAAGATAAATTATGTGATATCACAGTCACTAGCGAAATGATTATCAAACAGATAGACCGACTAAATCAAAATAAATCCATGATCCCTGATGAACTTTTTTCACGGGTTCTTAAAGAGTGCAAAATGGAACTTTGTGAAACACTGACTAATATTTATAACATATATCTTCAAACTAGTGTAGTGTCTGATATGTGGAAGATGACTAATGTAATTCCTATTTTTAAAGCAGGAGACAAGTCGTTACCATCAAATTACCGCCCAATAAGCCTGACCTCAATTGTAGATAAATTACTAGTCAATTATAGCTGATATCATAAAAAGCATAATTTGATTAATGATACTCAGCATGGATTCACGAGGAGTCGTTCCTGCCTAACTAATTCATTAGCCTTCTTCAGTAAAGCTTTGGAGGCCGTTGATCATGATAAATCGATATTGCTTATTTGGATTTTAGTAAGGCTTTTGATGGAGTACCACATCAGAGACAAAGAAAGTGGCAGCTCATGGCATTGGAGGAGAAGTGCTGTCATGGCTCATGAACAAGAAGCAGTGTGCATAAAGGGGGTTAAATCCGAGTGGGGATCTGTAACAAGTGGCGTTCCACAGGGATCAGTCTTAGGACCGTTGTTTATAATATATATCAATGACCTTGATGAGGGAATTACTAGTTATATGAGCAAATTCGCCGATGACACGAAGATAGGTAGGATAATTGATTCAAACGTAGATGTCATGGAACTTCAGGAGGATTCATGGTCAGAAAAGTGGCAGATGCAGTTCAATGTAGATAAATGCAAGGTTCTGAAGCTCGGGAGTGTCCATAACCCTTATAAGTTAATCAATGTAGAACTTAGTCATACAGATTGCGAAAAGGACTTGGGCGTTATGGTGAGCAGCAACCTTAAACCAAGAGAGCAATACCTAAGCGTACGTAATAAGGCAAATAGATTACGGGATTTATATCGAGAAGTGTAAGCAACAGAAGTTCAGCGGTTATACTACAGCTTTATACATCATTAGTAAGGCCTCACCTTGATTACGCGGCTCAGTTCTGGTCTCCATTTTACAGGATGGATATAAATTCGTTAGAAAACTTTCAGCGACGAATGACAAAGTTAATACATAGCATTAGACATCGTCCGTATGAAGAAAGATTCAAGTCCCTTAAATTTTATTCACTTGTAAGACGAAGAATGAGGGGAAACATGATCGAAGTGTATCAGCGGAAGATGTGTATTAACAAAAGGGATATAAACAAGGTCTTGAGGATATCTCTCCAAGAGAGAACCCGCAGTAATGGATTGAAATTAGACAAGTTTAGATTTAGCAAGGATACAGGAAAGTATTGGGTTGAAAATAAGGTGACGGTGACCTCGCTCAGTGACGTTGACCTTGCTTATTCCATGGGTGAAGGGGAAAGTGGGTTGGGCAGGTGTTTTCGTTTGTGGGTCTGGTTTTGGGTTTAAGCTGCTGGTAAAATTGCTCAATGGAGGGCATCTTGGTTCAGTTCACAGAGAGTGCACCAGACACGTCCTCACTGAGCTAAGTACAGGTCACTGTGCTAAGTACAGGTTATTGAAGCTAAAACCTTGGGTAGCTTCAAGTTTAGGTTGGATAAATACATGAGTGGGATGGGTTGGATTTGAATAGGATTTGCACACGAGTTAATGGGGTTATCGAAGCTAATTCCTTGGGTAGCATTGAATATGAGCTGGGGAAATATTTTTGTTAAGTGGATTTGAGAAGAACCTGCCTAATATGGGCCAGTAGGCTTGCTGCAGTGTTACTGCATTCTTATGTTCCTTCTCCCCCTCTTCATCCGTCTCCCCTCCCACCTAGTGGCGGAAGGCCTCGGCTTTCTCCTTGCCACCAAACTGTTATTCGTGTTTCATGTTCAGCAGCCTTTTTTGTATGCTGGTGATTTGTGTGGCGTAGCCTGGAGCGACCTGTGGTTAGTGAGTCATGCAGCTCACACAACCAGGCTGCCTCGGGTCATAAACACCCCCTCCCCTCTCCACTTCCCTACTCTCCAACCATCCCCAGGCGATGGGTCACCTTAGCACGCTGCTGGGGTTTGTGCCCAGCCGGTAGACGCTTTTCTTCTCGAGATGTGCCATTCTCCCCCACAGGGTGTTGTCGCACTCAAGAAGTCTCCCTTCGATTCCCGCTGGAAATGGGAATTTATATTCTACAAGCGGCGCCACCTTTCTCAGAATGCTGTCGCATCGTGTGAAAATCAAGCCTGTGAATGGAATAATCAATAACTCCTCGAAGCTAGCTTTAGCTACTGCCGTTAGGACCTGCCTGCAGGTCAAATTTACGGCAATCCACTCTTCGAAGGACTCCTTCATTGTCTGCACAGACGACACTGACGCTTCAAAACTAATGGACGACCCTTCAATCAAGACCCTACAAACACGACAATTCACGATATCCCCGTCTCCATTCTTGAAGGCGAAACGTTCGGTTTCTGTGAAAAGACAGGATAAGATCGTCACCTCTCTCTACTGAAGCACTGAAGACGTCTATTGAGAAAGAAAACACCTGGGCCTCGGTAGATAGTATCTCCAGGCTCCCTAACGCCTGTTGTTAGGTAAGAGACACATGCAACAGTTAGGCATCTTTATTTTAAAACGTTTCGTCTACACAGTAGGCTTTCTAAGTCGAGTACAGAAAAGTTTGTAAAAGCAGAAGAGATGTGAAGATGATGTAATCAGTCCATCACCCTTGAAGACGTAGTTTTGAGGTGGTCTGAAACAATGTTTCTGACTATGGAACAAATACTCTTCTCCAGGCTGAGGGACTGACCACCTCAAAACTACGTCTTTAAGGGTGATGGACTGATTAATCTTCACATCTGTCTATACAATGAAGAATGGTGAAGAACAGGAGTAGTTTGAGGTAATCAACGAGGTGATGACACCCTGAACCATCAGCAGATACAGGGAATTCTTCTTCACATCTAGTCTGCTTCTACCAAATTTTCTGTACTCGACTGAAAAATTAATATTGGTAGAATTACCAACAATATGTGCTAATGTAACATTTTATTGTGGCAACGTTTCGCTCTCCAGGAGCTTTGTCAAGCCGTTAGAGCTACCCGTCCCCTTCATTGGATCAAACTAAATTACCCTTCATTTCCCAAGTGCTGAATTACTCCAACATGTTTAGCATCTCTCTTCAGTGTATGATTATTATTATTATTATAAATCTAACGTTATTTAATTTCATTCACTTGTCATTTAGATATCACAACTACTCTTTTCAAGATTGATGCACTGATTACGTCGACTCAAGGGTGAGGGACTGATTACCTCAAACTCCTATTGTTCACCATTCTCCTTTATATGGACTGATGAAGCCACTGTGTGGCGATACGTTTCCTCATTAAAGATACCCAAGTGTTGCACTTGTGTCTAATTTATCAAAACTTACGATTTTGGCTTAAATAGGAACGCTCTTCTTGCCGAATAAGTCAAGCGAAAATTTGTGTATGCAATAAATTCGCAAAAAAATCATTCTGAACCTAACTAAAACAATATATTTCATTGTGTTTGTTTATTATCAAATTATTGTAAATTTATCTAAAATACATTGTTAGATTAGGCTAAATTAAATTGCGCCTGTTTTAATAAGGTTAGGTAAGTTTCCTAAGGTGCTTATGGTACAAAGTCATTAATTTTTATGTTAACATAAAATTTCTTAAAATGTATAAGAGAAAATTTTAAAAAGGACTTAATTTTAAATGAGTTCTTGCAAATTGAGCAGTTTTACCTATTGGCACGAGAGAGAGAGAGAGAGAGAGAGACACACACACACACACACACACACACACACATATATATATATATATATATATACAAAACAACCACTGTGAAATAGTGAAATTCCAAGCGCTTTCGTGACTACTCACATTGTCATAGTTCCTTGACAATGTGAGTAGTCACGAAAGCGCTTGGAATTTCACTACTCTTTCACAGTGGTTGTTTTGCATATTTTAAAATCACCTGTTTACTGTGATCTTATTGCATATATATATATATATATATATATATATATATATATATATATATATATATATATATATATATATATATATATATATATATATATATATCAGAGCGCTTTTCCAAAGGCGTTCCTGTGATCGTATTTGCTTGGACCTCATCTTTTCTGCAACAGTGCAATCTCCTGATGATGTCTTGATGCAACACGAAATACAAGAGCTATCATTCAGCTCCCACCGTGGTTGTTTTGCATACATACATGCTGACTCCCACATTTATCCAACCCCAGACTCCATTATAAATAAGCTTGTAATTACGTTTTTGGTTTCCATGGTTAATTGGTTACTGTTGTATGCAAATGATTATAATTTGTATGTTGTATACATTAACTAAATACATTAATCGCAGTCTGCATCAATCTAATGTGAGTCGATCATTAAGCAGTGATGGAGTGGGAGGGACAGGCTCACGGCGAGGAGAGGCACGCACAGGGAAACTTATGTAGGGAGTAGAGAGGCACACGCAGGGAAAGTGGAGAGAGGTGCGTACAGGGAATAGTGAAAGGAGATGTGCGTCTACCTGGATGGCATTCCGGGGATCAGTGCTCCCGCGGCCCGGTTCATGACCAGGCCTTCCGGTGAATCAGGGCCTGATCGAGGCTGTTACTGCTGGCCGCACGCGTAAAGGGGAATAGTGAAAGGAGAAGAGGGGCGTACAGGGAAATAGTGAAGGGAGAAGAGGGGCGTACAGGGAAATAGTGAAGGGAGAAGAGGCACAAAGGAGTGAGTGAGTGTGAGTGAGTTTAGTGGTGTTGAGAGGAGAAAAGTCCTGCAGGGGTGACCTCGGCACCAGATGGCCACGAGATATAAAATGACAGATCTCCCATACTCAGACATACTCCAGGAAGTATCCTGCAGCAGTGTGATGTGAATATTTTATGATGTATATTGCGTGTGTGTTTTGAGTGTTGCACAGTACATGACATGTGCGAGTGTCTTGTGAGGCAGTTGTGTTGTCTGTCTTGTTTATCTCTTGATGGTTCAGGAGGTCATAACCTCGTTGACAGCTTGTTCATAGAGAAGTGATCACAGATCAATTACCTTTAGCATTGAATGGAAGTATGAGAGTAGGAGCAACTCAGTAGCGGTCCCAGATAAGCATAATTTGATTAATGATACTCAGCATGGATTCACGAAGGGTCGTTCCTGTCTAATTTATTAACCTTCTTCAGTAAAGCTTTGGAGGCTGTTGATCACGATAAAGAATTTGATATTGTTTATTTAGATTTTAGTAAGGCTTTTGATAGAGTACCACACCAGAGACTGCTAAAGAAAGTGGCAGCTCATGGCATTGGGGGAAAAGTGCTGTCATAGATCAAGTCATGGCTCACAAATAGGAAGCAGTGTGCATAAATGGGGTTAAATCTGAGTGGGGATCTGTAACAAGTGGCATACCACAGGGATCAGTCTTAGGTCCGTTGTTCATAATGTATATCAATGACCTCGATGAGGGAATTACTAATGATATGAGCAAATTCGCCGATGACACGAAGGTAGGATAATTGATTCAAACATAGATGTTAGGGAACTTCAGGAGGATTTAGACAAACTCAATTCCTGGTCAGAAAAGTGGCAGGTGCAGTTCAATGTAGATACCTGAAGCTCGGGAGTGTCATAACCCTAGCACTTACAAGTTAAATAACGTAGAACTTAGCCATACAGATTGCAAAAAGGACTTGGTGGTTATGGTAAGCAGCAACCTTAAACCAAGTCAGCAGTGCCTAAGCGTACATAATAAGGCAAACTGGGATTTCAAGTTTACCAGAAACCTACAAATAAAAATGATCTCACACACTTCTATTTCAGTCAAGACACTTCTATTTCAGTCAAGACATCATCATAGGATTCTTCTTAAGAGCGTTCCGAATTTGTAGTCCTGGGTTTCTTGGCGAGGAATGTACATACATTCACCAAACCTTCACTGATTTACATTTTCCTTCCTCATTCATCAAAGATTGCAAGAAAAGAGCTCTTCAGATCATTAACTCTTCACGCACCAACACCAGTTCTAACAAAGTTATAATTCTTCCCAACAGCCAGGTTGCACTGAACGTTTCTAAAGTACTTGCACGCGCTAACACTAGTCGCCATTGCTTCCAGCACTTCAATAAAGGATCTAACCAGGACAAAATCCAAGCACCATGAACCAGTCAATGCAGGGGTTTACACTATACCCTGTGGAGGCTGTGACAGGATTTATGTAGGTGAAACAGCAAGAAACCTCGAAACCCACCTCAATGAACACATCTATGCATGTAGGAACGATAAACTGAACACCTGTGTACAACACCGAAATTCCACCAATCATCTCATGAAATTCAAGGACGCCCAATTAGCTATCAAAGAAACTAATTTCCGCAGACGCAAGTGCCTTGAATCACCACTAATCGCTGTTTCTAATACAATTCAACAAAATAAAGAGGCAACTTCACTATCTCTGAAGTCTTAAGAACATAAGAAAGGAGGAACACTGCAATAGGCCTGTTGGCCCATACTAGGCAGGTCCTTCACAAATCCAACCCACTAACAGAATATATGCAACCCAAGCAATTCTTTTCAAGATTGATGGACTGACCACACAAACTCCTCCTGTGAAGACGTGTCTTGTGTGTGTGGGTGAAAACATGTCATGTGTGCTCTCTGTGAATCTGAACAAGATGTCCTCTCTTGAGCAACTCTACCAGCAGCTGAAGGAAGAACTGAGGGTGGCTAAGCTTGAGATACAGCGACTGACTGAGGAAAACAAGAAGATTCATATTAATCCTCCTGTTGAGAATCCTCAAACCAAGAAAGGAACCTGGACAGTGGCTGGAAAGCATGGGACAGTGTTAAGGGTCAAGAGGACAGATGGAGAGGTAGAATCGATGAAGATCTAGGAAACTTGTGGAAACAATGAACCCATTCTCAGTGCTACCCGATGAATGCAAGTCTACTACTGGGAACATCATGACGAACAACGCCAAGGAAGTGAAGCCAACCAGTGAAGACATCCCAGCAAAGACAATCTCTACTAAGACCGTCGAGAATGTCATGCACACTGCCAGTCGAGGTAAGAACATTGTTTTAGTTGGAGACAGTCAGATTAAGTTTATGGATAGGGCTTTTTGTCTTAGGGATAGAAAATTGAGGCAGTGTGTGTATTTTCCTGGGGCTGGGATGAAGGATATTGTTAGCTGTCTGGACAACATCAAAAGAGGTAATGGGAGCGATCCTATTATCTATCTCAGTGCTGGAGGCAACGATGTTGGCAGACATAGGAGTGAGGACCTGAATAGCAGGTATAGGTCAGCAATAGACATAATTAGGAAGAAGGGTGGGAACCCTGTCATATGTGGTATTTTGCCAAGGAGAGGTGTTGGAAGTGAATGGTTGTCCGGGGCAATTGGTGTCAATTGCTGGCTGGACAAACACTAAGGAAAATGTGGTAACATTCATTGACAGCTGGGACCTCTTCTATGGCAGAAATGGCATGTATGCCAGGGATAGGGTTCACATATCTAGGTCTAGGGTGGGGGCACTGGCAACTGCAGTGGAGGGAGCTGTTAGGGCTATGAACTAGGAATAGTTAGTGGTATGGGTTTTGGTGGCCAAACAGTGAAGTCCCAGTGTAGTAATATTCTGAGTTCTATGGAAATATTAATAGGCAAAATGAGGTGAATATTGGTAAGCCACTGGCACTAGGTGGCAAGGACAGTAGTAAGTTTAATGGAAAAACAAAAATGAGCAGGAAGGGTGAAGAGAAAGGAGGGTTTTTCAATGTATAATATGCTAATAGCCGTAATGATAGGAATAAGATGGACGAGTTGAGATTAGTTGCTAGTGCAGGTAACATTGATGTATTTGCCATAACTGAGACGTGGTTTAATTCGAAAAGTCAGGACATACCTCTTCTCAAGGAGTAGTTGTATAGGCGGCAGCAGCTTCCGCCCAGCAGCACAAAACGAACGAATCCAGTAGTAGTCCGTGAAGAGAGTTGGATCTTGTATCA